>NW_027505140.1:0-277952 GCF_021521415.1 Bidens hawaiensis
ATACGGTGATGACAGCGTGCGCTAACTAAGGAAGAGCGATTCAATCATGCTCATGCACACTCATAAATGTTGTTGAGTGTGCATATGGTGTTTTGAAGGTGAAATTCATGATCCTAAGGCAAATGGCTCTCCTTTCTTGCATCAGAGACATGGTGATTGCTTGTTTCGTCGTCCATCATTTTATAAGAAAATGCAATATTCATGATCAATTGTTTATGGATCATGATGAGAACAATGTGTTTTCTGAAATACAAGGAGGAGAAAATGATGGTCAGTTCGTTCATGACATTGAATGGGGTTCACAAGGCATTGAGTATTTGACTATTTTGCACTTGCAATAGCAGTTCGGAACTTTTCAATTGGGAGGTCACAATAGAATTTCTCTTTACATCCGAATCATGATTGTGCTTAATATTTAAAACCTCTTTGCGTGATAAAATGTGTAGCACTATTTATACTTTTGAAAAGAATAGTAGTGGTAAGCATATCTAATAAAATGAAACGGTACAGTAACGAGAATAAAAAAATAGATGTTTTTTCACTAAATATTAAAGTGATAATAAAGATATCTAAAGAGAAAAAAAATCCTAAAATTTGGGCATATATTTATTAAAGTGATAATAAAGATACCTAAAATGTTTTTTTTTTTAATTTTTTACAATAACAGTTGTTGTAAGTATTTAAAAGTAAAATAATTTTATTAATATATGCTTGAAAGTTGAAACGTGTTTCCAAAAGTCTTAAAAATGTATTTTCTAAAGTTGAAACGTGTTTCCAAAAGTCTTAAAAATGTATCTTCTAAAGTTACAAAGATATTATAAGTCTAAAAGGTATCACATAAACATCTTGTTTTATGTAATCTTATTTTTTATGTGATACTTTGCTTATAGAAAGACTTAATTATGCAAATGCTAGTTTAACATTTCAAAATATTTATCATGTGAGCTTTTATCATGTCTTTCAGTATTTGTAAAATCGCTTTTGCAACGTGATATAATGTTCTATATTGTTATTAACTTTTCGATACTTATACCTGGAAAAGTATGCAACAGTTGTTAAGCAAATGTATCTGGTGCTTGGACAATCGATATACATTTGTATTGTGAGATTGATCGCGACTTTTTGTTATCCAATCATCCGAATCGATATACGACCACGATATTCGATCATGAAAATTTATTGATTTGTTGTCGTGGGTCTAGTCATAAACAATGATAGAACCAATGTTTTTTTATTGAGGCATTAACGCTAATTTTAAGAGGGCAGTTGGGATTTTTAACACATTCTTATTTATTTATTTACTAGAAGATAGCCTGTTCAGTATATTGGTGGTTAAAAAAATACAACAAAAAAGTTAAATTTAATAATATACTTAATAACATACTTTATGGATTACTAAGATATAAATAATGATAAATAAAACTTCATAATTTATAAATATATAAAAATCTTATTAATTTTGCTAGTAATTATATAAATGGTAATAATATTAGTTGACATCCTAGTTGCTACTCTAATTGAATGATATGTGGAATAATTGTTTGCTTTAATAGTGTAGAACAGGGATGAGATCGGTACCAGGTACCAAAAATCCCGATCCCGAAAAACGCAAATTCTTGGTACCGGTATCGAAATTTTCGGCTCGGTACCGGGAAGGTATCGGTATTTAAGGTAAAATTCGGGAAATACCGGTACCGTACCTTACCAGTACCGGTACCGATACTGAAACTCAAAAACTTGGTACCGAATCGGTAGCGATATCAATCATAGGTACCGAGTTTGCCTATCTCTAGTATAGGTAGATAAGTAGATTTATTTATTTATTTATTTATTTTTGGAATGAATGCCCTAGCAAAAAGTCTTACAATTGGTCAAACACCTAACAACCGTGGGGTTTTTGTTTTGTCCTTCAAGGGTTTGGAGTTAATATATGAATTTGTCTTGCATAAATGTTTAACGTTTTATTCTTCAAGATATTTATTTTATGAGCTATAATAACTTGAGTAAAGTGCCTTTTTGTTTTGTGCTTTGCTTAAATTTGTTATTTTAATCTAAAAGTTAAAACCTTGCCTTTTCCGTTCATAGAGTTTCATTTTCGTTACAGCTTTCATCCATCTCGTTAACATATTTTGGACCGAATCTAAACATTTTAACAAACCACAATGATGAATTTGCAATAAAAATAAAACTCTAGGGGATGTAAGTAGCAAATTTTAAGTTTTTAGACTAAAATAATAAATTTAAAAAAGTAAAAAAAAAAACAAAACAAAAAGCTCACTTTACTCTTACATGTGATTTTAAAAGTTTATGGAAAATGTAAATTACAAAACAGTTCTACCATGTACTAAAAGTGACAATAATGTTAAAAGCATGTCTAATATAACTATATATTAAAGAGACATGATTTTTTCACATGTCATCATTCTATGGCTTCCACATAGATGCCATGTGAGCAGTTTCCTATTTTATCATCTATTCTTCTAAACACAATATGAAGCACGAACCCGTTTAGTTATGTTATAACCCATGACCCAGTTTCTCTTCAAATACAACCATCTTCATATGAAGATAACACTTTGTAAAATTTTTAAAAATAAATTATTTTGTGATACAAGTCTTGAACCCAAGACATCATGTTTCAAACTAAATATGCTTACTAACTCCATTTAAGTAGTTATTATGTTGATTTTCTTGACTTATAAATGATATATTGTTAATTCACTTATAATTAATACCAGAAAATCATTAAACAATTAAGTTGACATCCAATGTTGTGTTCAAAAAGGCTTTTAGAGATTTATGAATTGTAAAATTTTGTTTATCATTATTAATATCATATGAATCTATAACGTATGTTATCATGTATATTACTAAATCTAACTTTTTTATTGTTTTTAACTATTCGTGTATAACACGGGCTCTCTCCTATTTATTGCATTATATTATGTCTAGAAATAGAATATATAATATGGTATAATATAAAGAGAAATATATTTTGACATTTAGTATCAACGGATTCGGGCTTAAGAGAATAAAATTTGTTAGGAATCATAATATGCACCAATTTGGATATTATGTTTATTCCTTATTTCCTTTCAAAATTTATGGATACTTTATTTTATTTTTGGTTTAGATATATTATTGTAATTGTGTTAACTTGTCATCAATATGAATCATAATGTTAACAAACAATATCATAAGCGTGGAGTGCACATCTATACTAAGTTTATTACTATCTTAGGCATTAGAACCTTATTGGTTATCACTTATTAGGATTGAAGCCCCTAATCAGTGGGCGTCTAAAGGGGGCAACGCGCTCTGTGGTGTTAAAGCTAAAGGGCCAGAGCCATCGGTTTCAACTTGGAAAATTTTTGTTTCGTTAAAATTTCATTAGACTTTTTGGAATTTCATATGTGAAAATTTGTTGTTAAAATCGTGCATAAATTGTTTTTAAAGCAATCTTAATTTCAAATTAGTAACTGTCGAAGACAGATTCTGGCCCTAACCATGCAAATACGACTTCATGGTCATCTGGTCATTCTTTCTGGTCGCCGGGTTACAAAATTCACACAACACACACATACTTTTTCTTGTCAATATTTCAAGTTTTATCCGATCGAGAATTTTGGATGAACCACTAAATTATCTTGACCTTAAAGTGTATTTCACGACTCTCACATTATCCAAGTGTTATGTCTTACAAGTTCTTTTACACTTTTTATAAGAAGGTCACAACCAACGGCGGTTTGTCATTTATCAAATTTGCTCACCTCTTTACATCGTAGTAACTTATAGGCAATGTCAAAGCAAATGAGCGAATGATATTAAATATTATAGAAAGTAAAAGAACATGGGCAAAAGTAAACATGGGCAACAGTATTTTTAGTGTGTTGCTTATGCATATAGGTGGGAATATTATATGCACTAAAGATGTTAGGTAAGGCACATTTAAAGAGTGTATCTTCAAAGGATATCAAATGCACATTTGGTGTATGAAGAGGTAGGTCCCAGCAGGGCTCAGTTGGTCCCGCATGACTCACCTTCAACAGGGATGTCTGCGCAAAGACCATCTACTCCCGCAGGACCCACCATGCTCAGAGAAGCCTACGCGCAGTATGCAAGCTGCATACGCAGGGAAAAGCCTCCCAATGGTAAAGTAACCCGCCTGTTCCCGCAGTTGCGGATACAAGCCATCAGGGAAGGCTACCCGCACAGCATAGCTACACGCATAAGGCTTAACACTTACAAATATTCAGTGTCACCTGAAAGAATGAGCAAAGGCGGGAGGGGGAAAACTCCCGCCAAAATGGGCCAGTCCGTATGATGGAGGATCTTTTGCGTGATACCTGACGAGGTAAAGACAAAAGATCTGACCAAGAATGCGACAGCTCACTGACAGCAGCGTGGCAGACAGCACGCCACAGCACTGTGACCAATAGCCGCCGCCTGCCCACCAACTCCTGCCAGACCACGTGCCTAGCCTGCAGTTGGTAGAAGACGAAGAGTGCACGGCACGCCTGCTCTGTGTCAGCCGCTACCTATCCACCACTCACAGGTAGGGCACGTGCATAGGTTACAGTTGGTAGCGTGTTGGGCCGGCTAAACCCCTTGGAAACCCACCTTCGGCTATAAAAGACAGCAAATGGTATTATCATTTCATCATCTACTATCTCGTATAACTTACTTGATAATTGCTCTAATAGTATTCATATACTTTTATATTTAAAGAGCAATATAGACTGATTCTCACGCCGGAGGGTGGTCACAAGGAGGAACCCCCCCCCCTTCTCAGTGACGAGCTCACGGTGTCTGTTTTGCAGGTTCCCTGAAGTACAACTTACTCTGCTGGACCTAACCTTCGAGGGAAACATTACTTAGCCCCCAGATTACCCATAATCTGCCCGGGGTCACTTAGTGTTTCTTCATTGGCGCCATCCGTGCATAAAGCTAGAACTACATCTTTCTCCAGTTTTTCAAAACTTCCAAGATGACTAGAGAAATTCCGGTAACCACAACCCCAGCCACTGGGGTAAACACCGGCAACACAATGTTTACAAACACTACCCCAGCCACCCAAGCTGGGGCAAGTGAAGTACATTTTACGAACACTACCCCAGTCACTCAT
The DNA here is from genome assembly GCF_021521415.1 of Bidens hawaiensis. NCBI lineage: Eukaryota > Viridiplantae > Streptophyta > Magnoliopsida > Asterales > Asteraceae > Bidens > Bidens hawaiensis. The sequence goes on from NW_027505140.1 coordinate 5,126, forward strand.
GTAGGGGCAAGTGGAGTAAATATTCCACTGGGATTCACTGATGCCCAGCTGGAAAAACGAACTCGAGCCCCTCGCCAAACACTTGATCAAGTGAAGGCATGGGCCGAGGCACGTCAAAGAGAATTTCAGGCTGAGTTGGACGAACGCTTGCGTTCAGTCCAACAAGCTGAGGAATTCGGTAGTACTCGCCAGCACCTCAACATGAGTAGTGAGTACGAGTACTCAGACGACGAGAGGGAAGACTCCGACACCGACGCGAACCCTCGCCATAGGGCGAAAGGGAAGCGTAAGGAAACGGATCCCCAGCCAAAAAGGAATTTTGGGGAAGCATTCCAACCAGTCACGGAAAAAAGCTCGCGTGACTTCTCCAAGGCCTTTAAAGATTTTAGCATATGAGAGAATGAAAGGTAGAATAAATGTAATTGGGTTGGTGAGAAGTCATCCAACTATTATTGTATTTCTTATTCATTACTTGTATGGATGTTCGTTATTCAGCTTCAAACTAAGTAAACCGAAATTTTAATTAAACCGAAGCAAGTTAATTTCAAACGGTGTTACATATTCAGTTTTCGGTCGAAACCAAATAGTGTTTTCTTTATATGTGTTCGGTTTCAAAAATCTGAATTCAGTTCAAACCGAATAAGCAAAATATCGTATAATTAATTATTTATGCTTGTCTTTTAGCCCAATACAACTACAATGATTATAACATTAGCCAAATCCTATTTAGTCATACCTAATTCAAATACTATCATAGAAGAACATATTCAATGCAATCCATCGAAAACCTCACCACATTCGAATTTGGTTTTGTTCAATACACTTCAAGAACCGAATCGATAAACACCTCCGTTAACTATTCCGGCTTTCAAATCACAGGTAAAAGTAAGCATCAAAACAGGTAAAAAGTAAAAGTAATATAACTATTTGTGCATTAGAGAAAAGGTAAGGGGTGAAAACCCAACAGTTTGAAATTCTTTCTATAAAATGAACCTGGACTCTTTGCGCCTCTCATTCATCCACCAAACCGTACCATTTCCACACTCCGGACAAATTCACCGCCGGAGGCAATCAGTAACGACAATGATCACCGTCGACGTGGACACATTGACGTCAGATTTCCTCCGGAAGTCCGGCGGCGTAGCGTTAATTGACGGAGGACTTGCGACGGAGCTTGAACGGTACGGCGCCGACCTTAACGATCCACTCTGGAGCGCTAAATGTCTCCTCACTTCTACTCACCTTATTCGTCAGGTATAATAATATTGAATATTATTATTACATGAATTTTATACGTACCGTATGTACTCTGTTTTTAGGTTTCCGTTACGTTTATTATTTGAAACGTATAAGCTTGTTGTTGTGATTCATGTTAATAACTGTAATCTGTTTATTATTATAGCTACTATTGTGTTATGTATTTTGTGCACTCTGTATATTAATATTCATGATTTGAGGAGGTAGAAAGGCATAATTAGCAACACTAAATCGGTTAGACCTTAGTAGCCAAATGTTTACAGAATCGGAACCAGTAGTCGGTCAGGCTGGATAGGATATAGGAACCGGATGATGTCCTAAATAATATAAAAGTTAAAACTATATAATATACACCAGTCACACACTTTATGTTTTGGTGTGAATTTGCAAATTTTTAATAAAATATTAAAACTTAATACAGAATACCGAGTAATAAATGATCCGTAAATGGTCCGGTTAACTGGCTCACTGGCAAAAAGATAACCGGACAGTTCGAATGGGAAAGGTTAAAAAGCTTAAGCAGACCAGTTCCATGGCTGGTTCCCGGACCAACCAATCCGGTCATGAAAACAGTGCTGGCAGCAAACTGAAATAGTTAATAATCAATCAGTCATTTGCATAGTGTACTCATTTGTGTTGAGACTGTAGGCACACCTTGATTATCTTGAAGCTGGTGCAGATATAATAATCACGGTATCTTACCAGGTAACAGAGCTGCATTTCATATTTTTATATGCATTTATCTGTCTGTCTCCTTTAATGTTATATAATTTTACAGGCCACAATTCAAGGGTTTGAGGCTAAAGGCTATTCTGCAGAAGTTGGTGAGTCTATGCTTAGAAAGAGTGTAGAGATTGCATGTGAAGCAAGGGATTTATATCTCCAAAGATGCCATGAATCTTCTGTTGATTGTACTGGTGATGGTAGGATTTTCAAAACTCGTCCCATTTTAGTTGCTGCATCCGTAGGGAGTTATGGGGCTTATCTGCATGGGCTCGACGTGCACTTGTATGGTCTGGAGAGGCTTACTTATCTTATAGTTTAGCGGCTATATCTATCTTTGGTTTCATTGCTTGTTGTTTTGTCTGGTTCAATAATACGGCTTATCCTAGTGAGTTTTATGGACCCACTGGACCAGAAGCTTCTCAAGCTCAAGCATTTACTTTTCTAGTTAGAGACCAACGTCTTGGAGCTAACGTGGGATCCGCTCAAGGGCCTACCGGTTTAGGTAAATATTTAATGCGTTCCCCGACCGGAGAAGTCATTTTTGGAGGAGAAACTATGCGTTTTTGGGATTTGCGTGCTCCTTGGTTAGAACCTCTAAGGGGTCCAAATGGGTTGGACTTGAGTCGGCTCTGAATACAGGTAACTTGGCGTTACGTGTTAAATAATAAATGGTGTTATTTGGCATCATTGGAACTCTTTTTTTGTATACATTTGCATAAGGTCGTTCACAAACTGACAAAACCGTCCAAACCAAAGCAAGTCGGCAACAAACAAGGACATGCTCATTTTCTTAACAAACGAACACAAACAAGAAACCCCCCTGTTTAATTGTTTGTGTTATCGGTTGTTTAATTAAGTTGTACGAGCAAAGCAGACCGTGAACACCCTTATGGTTTTCATCAAAAGATGTCAAATTTTGGTTGCTTTTTATTTCAAAAAAATGTCAAATTTTAGTTCAAATTAACTTTTGAAGTATCTTTGCATTAAATTGATCTATTTTAAAAATTACCTTACAAAAAAATTGATTTACTTACACAAATTTTAACTGTGGTTATTTCTGTCTTTTTACAGTGGGGACTGTGGTGATGCAATGAATTTGGAATTCTTGAAAAATTTTCACAGAAGAAGGGTCCAGGTTTTAGCTGAATCTGGTGCTGATTTGATAGCATTTGAAACAATTCCAAATAAGCTAGAAGCACAAGTCAGCAGAATCTTTATCTATTTGGCTTTTTTAGTTTTTTAATAACAAAATTCAAAAGCTTTGTGTTTTTGAACAGGCATTTTGTGAGCTTCTTGAAGAAGGCATTAATATTCCTGCATGGTTTGCATTTAATTCCAAAGATGGTGTGAATGTGGTGAGTGGTGATTCTTTATCCGAATGTGCTGCAATTGCTGATTCATGCAAGAAAGTGGTTTCTGTAGGAATCAACTGCACCCCTCCTAGATTCATTGGTGGTTTGATTTCCACAATAAAAAAGGTATTGCTTTTTTTATTCTTTATTCAGTTCTGGTTTGATAGCATTAAAGAATATTCTTGTCTTTTTTAAATGACAAAAGATTCCCACTTTTTTGATGCCATAAAACAAACTGGTGTAAACCAGTCAAGCCAAGTCTGAGTCATTTTACTTAAGTGAGCTCGAGCTCAGAAAAATAAGCTCATTGCGAGCTAATCAGGACCCCAAATTTGTGGATTGATAGCATACATATATAGTTTTTGAAGCTCAAGTCCGGTTCATTTATTATTTCAGTTATTTTTATCTATATACTTATTATGATTATATATGTATTTTATTATGTTAATTAAATTTTATTATATTTATATGAATGAGTTGACTTCTAAGGGGTCAAATTGGTAAAATAAAAATAATTAAAATGTAAACCAGCCAAAACTCGTCCAGTGTGTACTTTTGATGAAAATCTCCTGAATCATTTTATACAAAAAAATTAAATTAGTATTGCTATAATATAGTTTTTCTAAAACATAATTTTTTTATAAAGGAATGGATAAAGAGCGTCTCAAGTCACAGCCCAACTAAATTATTCATCTTGATCCGACCCGCTTGACCCGTTACTTAACCCACAGACCCATCCATCGTGTCACCTTTACCAAATCCCACAATATGATAATCCTTGACTGGGTCTTGAGAATCTTATTTTCTTTTTTTTTTATAGGATACATAGTTACTTTAATCTAATATGTTAGTAATCTTAGAGTCTGGTGTCTTGTGCAGGTGACAAATAAACCAATCCTTATATATCCTAACAGTGGTGAAAGTTATGATGCTCTACTAAAACAATGGGTGGTAAGTACTTCTTCCATTAAATCTCATATATAGTTTCAAGTAAAATTTTTTATCGATATGTAAAACTATTTGACATGTTTCCCTTCTAGATTATTTATTATAAACCCATTCAGAACCAAATCAATTGTTTTTGGAATCCAGATTTTGTTTCCAACAAATTCTTCAAACCAAACAAGTATAGGAATAGGTCTTAGATTCCGTTACCATTGAATTTCAGAGAACCAAACACACTCTTACGATTTTTTTTAAACATTTGTTATAGCAAAACACTGGAGTTCTAGAAGAGGATTTTGTTTCGTATGTGAACACATGGTGTGGGATGGGTGCATCACTTGTTGGAGGATGCTGTAGAACTACACCTGACACGATTAGAGCCATTCACAAAATTCTTCCCAGCAGATCGGTTTCTACACCTATCGTTGAAGCTCTTCAGAGCGAGTCGGGGCGTGTGATGATCAAAACCGCATAGAGGTTTCAGTTTGGATAATATCGTGATGTCAACTTATACGTTACCTGTTGTTTTAACTTCCTTAAGGTCATCTTCTAGTGCAAGCTGTGTTTTACAATATTTTATTGGTTAACAGAGTAGTAACAGGGGTTTGTGAGCTTTCCTGGCTACTAGATTGTTATCAAATAACTTATATGCTACTTATGGCTCTATATGGTTCTTGCTATGCTAAAATCAACTTCAAGTTGGTCAAGTAAATGTGCGTCTTTTTTAAAATGATTATTATGATGTCAATGATCAAAATTAAATAACCACACTATGGTTTGCAAAGTAATTGTCAATAGACAGTCATGGAATTAAAATTAAGTCATTTTTTTGGTTGAGTTAATCAGGTTTCGGGTATCTTAGAAGAAAAAACCAACTTGATTAACAACAAAACTACTTATATATATAGCTACAATATCATAATCTATTAAGTAGATATACCATGGTTGACAAAACCATACTCCATTAACAGTGGAGTCAAACGGAATATGCCATAATCGGATTTGAACTCGATTGAACCTACCAATCGATCAAATAGAATATATGATAGCCGAAATCGTTATTGAATTAAATTATTAATTGATCACATAATATACCATAATCGAACTTGATTGAACCTACTAACGGTATCAGGTTTTAAAACAAAACATTTATTCGAGTTGACCAGAGTTATTCGGGTTGTCCTCTTTAAATAAGAGCTTATTGCCTTCTTGCTTGCAACCCAACCTTCTTTTACAACTTTGAAACATATATAAATCCTATTAAACACATTACTTCCATCTAGCATACCATTCTCTTCCTGTTTTACATAACTCCCACGATTGGATCTCAAAATCTCATGTGTATGATCTCATATTCTCAACAGGGGCAGATCTAAGTAGAGGTGCACAAAAAACCCGGACCCGAAAAAATACCCGGAACCGGTTTTTTTAATACCCGGGTTTTTGATACCCGAACCCGGACCGACCCTACCCGTAGGGTACGGATAGGGTATGCATTTCAGGACCAAAACCCGTACCTGGAACCAGACCCGATTTACACCCGGTAATACCCGAAAACCGGAACCGAGTTTTTCAAATACCCGATTTATATCTGAAATCACCCGAAAATACCTGAAAAATACATAAAAAATACCCGAAAATACCCCTAAAAAGTGCAACATCTTAAAAAATCCAATCTATACCCAAAAAATACCCGGGAAAAAGCCCCAAAAAACCCGAAAAAAACCTGAAAATAGGGTTTATTCAAAACCAGGAAATAGGGTATTCAAATACCCGGTTTTTGAATACCCGGTTCTATACCCAACCCGAACCCGATGCACAGGGTATGGTTTTTAGAGACAATACTCGGACCCGAACCCGACCCGGGTATTGCCAATACCCGATTTTTCAACACCCGGTCATACCCGAACCCTGTTCCATACCTGAACTCGGGTATTTGAAAAACCCGATTTGTGCACCTCTGGATCTAAGTACACCCGTGGGGTTCATGTCGAGTTTCTAAATTATAGTATAACACTTAGCGCTGTAAGCGGACCGTACTGAACAGGACGTTACCTTGCCAGTGTTCATCCGTTAACTTTTGTCGGATAAACGAACGGTTCACGAACACTCTACCGAATGAAAAATCGGGTATGTGTCCGTCCATAAGGAGTTGAATTTGTCCGTGTCCGTTCGTTAGTATTGTAATTGGACGCTAACAGACACTAATAGACAACCGAACACTAACGAACACTAATGGACAAACAAACACTAATGGACATTAATGAACGCTAACGGACAAACAAACATAAGCATATCAAAATACTTAACATAAACACTAATGAACATTGCCAGATGATATTCAAAAATACTTAACATAGTAACCAAACACATAATCATATCAAAATAGTGTGTTAATTTTCAAAATTCACAAATTTCTAGTGTTTCACGAGAAACAAGTTTAATATTCTTCATTCTTCAAGGAATTCAACATACACAATGATATTAAACGGACGTTCACGAACCCTATCGAACAAATGCTCCCTTTTTTTTTAAAAAAAAAATTGTAATTATTTATTTTACATGTAAAGTGGGGTTTTAATATCCTTTTAGGGCGAGTTCGTTTCATGGACTTTTTTTAAAATATTTGGAATTGGAATTGTAATGGAATGGAATGGAATGTTTGAGAATCCCTATCATGTGTTTGGTTGGTTAATATGTATTGAAATTGGAATCTTCTTCATTCTCGGTTTTTTTTTGAAGAACTAGGGAAAAGGCAGAAACGTTTTATTTTTTTTACATTTTTCGTTTTTGATTTATATTTTGAGTTATGATTTTTTAATTAATTTTTTTGGAGGGGTTTTACAATAAAAACCCCCTCCAAAAAAAATTCAAAAAAATTAATTAAAAAATCATAACACAAAATATAAATCAAAAACGAAAAATGTAAAAAAAATAAAACGTTTCCGCCTTTTCCCTCGTTCTTCAAAAAAAAAAAACCGACCCGAAACCCGTTTTGACCCATTCCGACCGGACCCGTTCTGATCCGAACCTTTTGACCCTAACCCGTTTCGACCCAAACCAACCCATTTACCACCCCTAGTACTTTTTCGTAACACTCCTTATAAAATATGGGATTTTGATGGCATCCCTCTCACTCTTTCGTTTAATAAACAAACATATTAGAATCCCTCCAACCTTTCAACACCGCCGTTGTCTCGTCTCCATCTAACACATACATCTGGTCGTCTAATAACAGTCCACGGTTTGTTCAATACTCTCACTTACACTTAATTTTGTTAATTGAAAGCTAGAAATATATATATCAAAGTATAGAATCCCATAGACCAATTGGATATCTCAATTACTTTACTTAATTTCATGAATCTGTAAGCTGTAATAGCCTCCTTTTACGCAATTTAATTGTGACACTAAAAAGAGCATTCGAAGTGATTAATTTGTAGCACAAACCAATTGAACATGTTAATACTGTTGTATTGTAGCAAATCATACACATATATATGGATACCGAAGCCAACGGAGAAAACACGTCTTTGGTTCTTATAAAGAAAGGCGCTGAAGCGGTAACTTAATTTGTTAGCATACTTTATTCAAATTAACATCTCAGATTTGCCATTCACAACTGATAGATATTTATCTAGTTAATGTTTTTTTCAGAGAGTTTTCTAGTCTAGAAAGTCAATTGTTAAGGAACGCTTCTCTAAGAAGTACAAGCACCCGACTCTAGACTCGAAGCTCACACTCAAGCGCTTAAATGCGGTTTGTTGACCGATAACTGTTATCACTCCTTTTGATATTTATGCTGTAAATAATAACATCATAGTTATGTTTTTTGTTATTCTGTTATTTATAGGAAGCTAGGTGTATGACGAAGGCTAGACGGCTTGGAGTTCATACTCCTGTGCTTTATGCAGTAGACCCCGTATCTCATACACTCACTTTTGAGTATGTTGAAGGTCCCTCTATCAAAGATGTATTTCTTGATTTTGGAATTAAAGGGGTTGTCGAGGAAAAGATGGATGATATCGCCTTGCAAATTGGGGATACGATTGGAAAGTTACATGATGGTGGGGTCGTTCATGGGGATTTGACCACGTCAAATATGTTATGGCGCACTGACCCTAACCAACTGGTATGCTTTTGTTAATTTTATCAAGTATGGACAGTATACGAACCGTGCGATTAGTGAATCGTGCGGTGAGAAGTTTGTTTATGTTCATTTGTTTAATAAATGAATGACAATGAACAAAGTTTTTTGTTCATTTGGTTAAATAAACGAACACGAACTCATGTCTTGTTTAAGTTCTTTTGTTCACATTCGTTAACGGGTATTTAAAATTTTTTAGACGAATTGCAATTTAGTCTACTTTTATTAATTTTTTAGGCCCAACACATTAGTTATGTTCATTCATCAACGTTTAGCTTTGTTTGTTCGTGAACTGTTTGTTTATGCTTTTAACGAACGAGCATGAACAAGAAAACCCTGTTCGTTTAACTGTTTGTGTTCAATCATTGGTTTGGTTAAAGTTAAAACGAACTAACACGAACATGTTCTGTTGGTGTTTGTTCGTGAACAGTTCATTTTTTTACTTTTAAAGAAGAAACATAAACAAACATGAATACGCTCATTTTTTTTACGAACAAACAAGAACAAGAAAACCTTGTTCGTTTAAATGTTTGTGTTCGATCGTTTGTTCAATTAAAGTTATAGAACGAACATGGGCATGCTCCATTTGTGTTTTCTCATTTCGTTTACAACTTATATTAGATTTTTTTTTCTTATTGTATCTTTGGGAATATATTTTCAGGTGTTGATTGATTTTGGTTTGAGCTTTGTATCAACACTTCCAGAAGATAAAGCTGTAGATTTATATGTACTTGAACGGGCCTTGTTGTCGATGCATTCTTCTTGCGGGAATGTGGTAAGTCTGTACTTTACTAAAACGCGCTTTACGTGCAGAGACACGTTAATTGGTATTAATTGAGATGATCTTGATTTATTTTGTTGGACAGATGGATAAGATACTTGCAGCATATAGGAAGTCTTCAAAGCAATGGTCAGCCACATTTAACAAACTTGGTCATGGTATATTTTTTATATGAATGTGTTTATTTAGGTTATGGTTTATCTCAAATTTGTCAAGTTAAAATATGTAAGCTAGAAAAATTCTGAAATATTAATTTTTTATAATCACATCTAACACATTCATTGTTTATTAACCTGTATCAGTGAGACTACGGGGTAGAAAACGAACCATGATTGGATAAAGTCACACCGGCAAACTCACCATATTGTCCGTCGGTATGTGCTAAGTTTCTTAAGATTGCATCTATCTATGCTGATGATAAATACATTGTGATAATGTTATTCAGACGATGCATTGAAAACCATAGAATGTTACATTAGCCATCATTTTAGGTTAAGTTGTTCTTCAGTTTGTGTGATTATAGACAAAATGTTATTGATCCTAGTTTATGTATTTTAATAATAATATACCTTTATTAAATAAGGTAATCAACCGTGACAAATTATAAAGTTAGATTATAAAGGTAATGTGGGTTTGCCTTTTAAAACTAATTTACATGTTTCTTTTTTATTATTCATTTTATTTTGAAGGTTGTCTAAAAGTTTTGGGGTTATTTATAATGATTTTATTAGTTTCAGAGGGCGCTTGGGATTTCCTTACTTTAATTCCAAAAGTAGTTTTTTGCCAAAAGCGTTTACTGACTTGTTACTTATTCTGAAATGAATTTTTAAAAATATTTTTTTTTAAAGGGTTTGGCTTAGCTTATTTATGTAAAATGAGCTTCATCATCATCATCATCATCATCGTACTCAGTATATCCCACCAATAGCAATGCTATGGTAGGGTCTGAGGAGGGTAAGATGTAGACAGCCTTACCTCTATCCCATAGGGATAGAGAGGCTGCTTCCGGTGAGACCCCCGGCTCGATAGTAGTTTTGCATCAAGCCTTGGACATAAGGCACATAGCACTCAATCATCGGGACACCGGCTGATCGGTGCATGTGCCCTTGTCTTTCGGCTATCAACGCCACCACATGATGCCTGATTAACCTTCCGCCACTTTTAACGTTATTTTCACGAGATTAGTAAAATAACGTCAAAATTAGTGCAATTTATGTAAAATGAGCTTATTTATGTAAAATGACGGAAAGGACATTCTTAAATATTTAAAATCATTTACTACTTTTACATATAATATTATATACTTAATAATTTTTTTGGACAAACTATAATTTAAAAAAAAAAGTGCAAAATATATAATGTAAATTTATTTTTTACAAATTTGATAATTTCTTGATTAGACCATATAATATTATTATGTACGTACAAGTTGTAAGTAATTCATAAAAAAAGTACCAAAATGATATCATATTACATTGATCTCTTAGATTCTATTATATCTTGTGCAACAATCTCTTGTATCAATGCTGCATGCAAATCATCTTATGTGGGATTCTAGGATACTTTGATGTGTCCTGTTAATGGCTGCAACTAGGGCTGTAAACGAACCGAACGAACATGAACAAGGCCTTGTTCATGTTCGTTCGTTAAGAAAATAATGAGTTCACGAACGGTTCACGAACACTTACCGAACGAGATTTTATGTTCGTGTTCGTTCATTAAGGAAATTAATGTGTTCACGAACACAAACGAACATAAATAAAATCGGAAAAGCCTAGAGATTGAGACTGATGTATTCATCAATGTGAATAATGAAAGCCTGTAAACGAATCAAATGAACACGAAAAATGACATGTTCGTGTTCTTTCATTTAACTTTAAAAAAACACAGACACTTAATTGAACAAATATTATGTTCATGTTCGTTTATTTAAAAGGGACATTTGTGTTCGTTTGTTTAAAATATAAACGAACATAACTGAACAAAGATAAACGAACATACATGAACAAATGTAAATAAACACAAACAAGCATAAAAGAACTTAAATGAAAACACCTAAATGAACACAAATTAACAAATATAAAACTTTTAAGCAAATGACCTATCTAGATTATATTTAATTATTTTCTATTAATACATAAACGAATATAAATGAACAGACATAAATGAACATAAACGAACGTTCATGAACATAAATGAACGAACGGAACATGTGTTCATGTTCATTCGTTTAATTAAACGAACACAAGTTTTTTGTTCAAGTTCGTTCGTTTATTAAATAAACGAACATAAACGAACTTCCCACCGAACGGTTCACGAATGTTCACCGAACGTTTGGTTCGTTTACAGGCCTAGCTGCAACAAATCTACTGTCCTTTCTTATAAAGCTACGGATAGCCATTGATGCAATCACAATACTCGCTTTTTGCTCATACTTGTAATTAACATGCATAACTCTCAATAACGCCTGCTTAGCCTTCCACACTTTAAAAGTACGTTCAATGATATTTCGCAATGATGAGTGGTGATAGTTAAATGACTCTTTTGGTTCGCGAGGAACGCACATAGCAGAAAAACGGCGGATATTATTTGCAGATAAATGTTGGATTTTGGATGTGGATCGCGCGTTCCTTGTGGACCGAAAGGGGCATTTAATTGTCATCACTCATCATTGCGAAATACAATTGAAGGAACATTTGGAGTAAGGAAAGCTAGGTGGATGTTATTGAGAGATATGCATGCTAATTACATCTACGAGCACCGAGTGAGTATTGTGATAGCATAGATGGCGACCCATAACTTTATTAGAATGGCAAGTAGGTTTGATGAAGCATTTAACTTGTCACAACAAGAATCCTACAATCCCACAGAAAGTGGTATCGGTTATGAAAGTTCATGAAGAAGGTCTAACTACACGTCGTGCAAATAATGATGATTTGCATATGACATTAATACGCGCAAGATATAATGGAATTGATGGGATGAATCTAACATGACATCATTTTGGTATCTTTTAATAAATCATTTACAATCTATATGAATGTAATATTTTTATATGGTCTAGTCAAGAAATTTGTAAAAAAAGTGTAATTTATTTTGTAATTTTTTAAAAATATAATCTTTGTAAATAAAGGTGTTATAAGTATATAATATTATATGTAAAGGTAGTTATTGGTTTTAATTATATAAGAATGTTGTTTATTATTTTATATGAATAAGCCAAACATTTAAAAAAACGCAATTTATTGGCTTTTAAACACCACAAAAGCTAAACGTTTTTTCTTTTTAGAAAGAAGAAGAACTCATTTTGGGAAAAGTAATAAACAATTTTGACAAAATAATAATAATAATAATAATAATAATAATTTTAGAGCATTCACATCTTATCCATCATATTCTACCATATAATTAAACTAAAAGTCATACTTTTTAAAAATATATCTTTTATTCTTTTAAAAGAACCTCACATCTTTTTCCCTAATTTTTTGTTCTTAACATTATTCACAAGCACAAGTGTTTATTTTTCTCATTTTTATATACTCACGTAAAGTTGATGGAGGATGAATAATAGCTTTTAATATATGAAAAGTTAGTATAGCAACTTTATATAATTTAGGGTTAGAGAAATAACGTGGTAAATGAGATGGAGTGTGTTCTTAAAAAAATATTTTTTTTATCTATACTATATATAATGTATGAGACAAGGTTAAATTAAGACACTTGATTTTAAGAGTTTTATAAATTATAATGCATAAAGTACATGTGTTAATAGGGTTAAACTTGTCTTTTAAATATAACATAACTTATCCCTTCCAAGTTTTCCCTCTCATCTTTACCCATATTATGTCTTTAATTTCAATTTTAAACTAACTTCCCACCCATGATTTTTAAACGACAATAACTTTTTCATACGTTAATATTTTTGTAGAAAAATTGCATCATAAAAACGAACATTTTATTCTTTTTAATTTGAATATGATATTGTTATAATTTTTAAATTTTAAACAAATTAATATGTTACGTAAGGGTGTTCAATGCCGATTCTGATGGTTTTACGTAACAAATTAATATGTTACGTAAGGGCATTTAATGCCGATTCTCATGGTTTTTAAGTTAAACTTGTGAGCCTAACGTTAGTATCATTTTTTGTTGTTCAAAACCAAAACTTAACCATTGAAAATTGAAACCAAAATGTTACTTAAAGTATGGTTCCGGTTTGGTTTCACAGTTTAAGCTATAATAATAAATGTTGTTTAAAATAATTATTAATTTAACCGTACCATCAATCCTAACTAAGCATCAATAAAATATGATACCTTAGAGGATCATAATATGAAGAATGATAATTTTAGCCAACTGATCAAAAGTAAAAATATCAATTGTGAAACCACACCAATATCCGGTTTAAACTGTTTCATAGTTTTAAATCAAACCATAACCATGAACACTTATAAGTGTTATGTGATTAACATGGTTCGCGCTCAAACAACCACTGCATCGCGCGGGCACCCGACTGGTATGTTAAAGACGGGAGAGGGTTTGATGGATGAGTTATAATTCACAACAACTCCCTTATAATATGGGCGTACTACATTGTTTGGAGTGTGGTTGCGAGTGTAGGAAATAGAAATGTTAATGTTTATGAGTAAATTTGGAGGATCATTGTTTATATTTTTTAATTTTATTAAATTTGTTGAAAATGGTTGTGAGTAGAGAAGAAAGAAAATGTAATGATATAGATATAAAAAAAGTATATATACTTTAATTAAAAGAATAGGATAAATGTAACGTTTTTCTCGTTGAATTATAGAGATGAGGATAGATGACCTGGTGAATCCTCTTAAAGTCACTAAATTACTTCTTTTGAGGTGGTTTTGGTTATTTCATTTACTATTTTATAAATATTTGCTTTTATATACTAAGTAGAAATATTAGTCAGGCTGAATTTCATGACATCATTTTCTCTAATATTTATGAAATTCATATTTTTAACGGGTCAATGTAAATAAAAATTTTAAATAATACATACATGTTATTTAAGTCATTTATTGATTTATGCTTAGTTGACTGAATTAAGTTAAAATGAAAATGCGGTTAATCTAATTATTGAAACCTTAATACATGAAAGTAATACATAAAAAAAATCAACTACGTTCCTTCTTTTACATCTTCTTTTTGAACAATTTTAAAACTTGGTTAATATTCTACTTAGTAATTTCTAAATTTAATTGTAAGTTACGTGAATGTTGTTTGGGTAATAGTACAATACTGGTTGTTCATATGGGCCTTGTGGCCCATCTAGATTTTTATGGGCTTGTATAGACTGACAGTTTAATCCATTATTGTTCATATGTGGAAATGGGATTTTTTAACATACCATGTCGTCCATGCAAGGTATTACAAAACACGTTAGAAGTTATTTGTATTTGATTCTAACACTATGTGTGTGTGTGACAGCTTGCTCTATTCAAAAGCAATATTATGCTATAATAAAAAATGTAAAACTGAAACATAATTGTTTTTCTTCTCCTCCCCCTTGTATTTATCTCCTATTTTTTAAAATATAAAGATGTTCACATATACATTTCGATAAAATACTAACGATTTTACATTATGCAAAAAGTAATTTTTAAAAGATTGGAATCTACATGTGTTTTAGTTGATTTTTTATTTTTATAATAAATAAAACTAGAGTTGATGTGTTTCTGACCGTTCTCAATGTATTATTATGAATGCTCTCTAATGTATAAAGATGTGTATATGTATTATGTATATATATAGCTGAAGAGAGTTGCGTGGGATTGTAGACATCACACAAACGCTCTTATCCCCCCTGCACTATTTTGGATATTGCCCAACTATTTGACTGCAGGATCGTAATAGTTTTTTTTTATGGCAATCAATGTGAATGAACAAATAACTTGGGCAACCTTATCCACAACTGTAGTTACACATTTGAAACCTAGAATTATTTACTCAAGTCAAGACTTATAGGACCATAGGAGATAGGTAGGTGTTATACAGTACTTCAAGATTGCAAAGTTTTTTTCTTTTCTTTTCTTTTTTAAGTTGATCATTCGTTTATGCCGATGATGTGCATTTCATATCAGGTAATAGTAACTTTGACTAGCATGTTACTAAGGATTTAAAAGCAGTACTTTTCATTAGTGGTATCAAAACTTTTTTAGTATTTCATTGGGGACGATTTTGGCTGTTGGCTAACCAATTTATCAACCCGTACCATGTCCTCAATACAAGACAATCGATGTATTGCATAATGTATATTATATTGTATAACCATATCTAGTAATATCCCAAAAGTGATCCCCTGAGTAGTGGACCTTGTAGTTGGTTCATGTCTTAGTCCCACTTGGTTTAAAGATTGCATAAACACCCTCAAATTATTGGCATTTTGTTGTCTCTATTCTTGCTTCGTCTCCCCTCGCAAAAGATAATGTTAATCTCTAATCTGTTCTTTACTTAATCTATATGATCCTAATTTGTTCTTTACTATTTGTCAAAGTTTACGAATTTACATTTGCATATTCAAATGCTGCTTGCACATATGTTTCTTTTGTATTGTACATAAAAGTATATGTAAAGTTTGTGAGTATAATAAGTTATCCTGAGTAGGGTCAAAGGATATCATTTTATACATCCACATTGCCATTTGCCCTCATGGCAAGTTGGTATAGAAAAGGAGTTCTATAAGTTGTGGATGTAGAAAGAATCACTCCAAAACAGACAAGTTATGGGAATGGAATTGTGTCTTCTTTAACTTGGTGTTGGGGTCCAAGAGTTTTAAGACAACAAGATATTTTGTTTAGATCCAGTAACATTTAGGCTGGGTTAGTTTGGTTTGGTTCGGTTACATGCTAAAATTGAATCTATAAACGATAGGTTTTGGTTGGAAACGGTTCGTCCTGACCATCTGCTAACAGTGGTTTGGCTTGATTATTTTTGTTATATATAATACATTTATAAGCATAAACAGACCCCAAAAATCGATTACAAAATAATAATAATAATAATAATACTTGAAAAGTTAATAAAACATCTAGACTTTCGTACCACCAATATTGTTTGCTTTGCTTCTGAGGGATTGCCCATCTTTGCTCCTGAGACTTCCTAGAATGTCACCCATTATAGTAATACTCCCATCTAAGCACGTTTGTGATTTAAGACACAGTGCATTTCTTCTGAACCAAGAATCTCTACTAACCACGTCAATGCGGGATTTGCCTAGGGTAAGGGGCATGTTAATCTTTTCCGTATCATTACAACCCGCCCCCCCCCCCCCCACCCAAAAAAAAAAAACAAACAAACAAAACGGAAACAAAAGGACTCATCGTTCTTGATGAGGTTAGTTCCACCATCTCGACTGACTCAGGAGTGCCTCTGATACCATTTGTAACGCTAGCCTTCTCGTACCACCAATATTGTTCACTTTACTCTTGATGGACAACCCATCCAAAAGCTCACAAATTTGTTTTTTTTGCTTTGGTGGAGACTTCCTATAAGGTAATACCACAAGACTTCTTCGTCAAATTACGACTTCGAATAGTGAATATTCGGATTTGATGACCAATCTAAACCGAATATTCATTGAGGGGAAGGTATGATTATAATATAAATGGACCAAACAGTGGAGTTGTTATCTACTTTACAACCAACTAAACTCAAAACACGTAGGCAATCTAAGAGGCATGACATTACTTATGAATCAATAATCTCTTCTAACCACAGACGATGTGGGTTTGCCTAGGATGTTACGATGAGTCATGCTAATATTCTCCGTATCGATACAATTATACTTATAGTCCACACGTATTGCATTTTAGTCATCACTTTTTAAAAATCCCATTTCAAGTACCATACGTGTTATGGTTTAGTGAAGAGGAGGGATCACCAGTGTAATTTTTAAAAAATGGGGACTAAGTTGCAATATGACAAATCATAGAGACATTTGTAATATATGTACTTTTAACTCTTATTTTAATTGTTGTTACATTGTTTGAATTTATAATAGTTACTCAATGTTCACCTAGGTGAAAAGCCTTCACATCAACTAGTTAAAAGAAGTTTCTTCATCACTTCTATTTTCTTTCAAGCAGTCAGTACTCCAACTCTTTGTACCTTGTGCAGATGTATTAGTTTGTGTGGAAAGGATGGCTTCATTACAGTATTTGTTAGTTCTTCATTACGTGGGACCCATCTTTACAAGCATGGCTTTCATAAATATAATTTTTTTATAAATGTGACCTAGTTATGGTAGAGTTTTCAGACACGTTCCAACTCTACTAAAGGGAAAATAAAGAAAAGCCTATAGGTCATTTACAAACATTGTACTTGGTCAAAGGTGTACACCAACCAAAATGTTTTGTTACTTTGTATGCTACAATGTACGGTGTGTTGGTATTATTAATAAAGTATTGAAGACTAGGATGTTGTAATAATATTGTTCTGTTTTTGGTTTAGAATGGAGTGTGCAAGGTGTGATGTGCTTAATAAAACGCCTTATAGGTGTAAGTTGGGTCTCATGTAGTTTTGGGTTAAAGTTGGATAAAATAAGAGTATGTAAAACCATAGAACATTAATGAGATCAAGTTAAGAAAGGTTTACTTTATAGATAGGTTTGTATGTGAAGTGCCTACCCATAAGACGAGCCTCATAAGTAGGCTCTGACCCAACAAGACAACAAGAGTCCAATATAGAAGGCCCAACAAGGAGGACATTCTAGAAAGTCACTTGGAGGGAAATGGATTTGGAGGGAAACTGACTCCGGTGCAACTGACCCGGTTGGTAGCCTAAGACATATTGTCTCAAGACAAGAAGCATGATCCAGGGAATAAAGAGCCAAGGAGTAATCGGACCGAAGGAAGAAAGGAAGAGCTAGAGGAAATGTATAATATCAATATACCCATTGTATATGTTGTATAACCCTTTCCCTCTATATAAGGGAAAGGAAGACCACTTATCATTCAACTAATACAAGAGACAAGAAACATATTATTCATACTATCACTACTTTCACAATCACACACTTGATCACCATTCTCACGAGTGTTGTTAGAAACGTTACCCCAATCGGGAATAGGTTTCAACAGTATGCAAATTAATTAGAGATGTGAGTCTTATGCACGTGATGTGCTTCTGTCATGCCATGTTTAGGCGTATATGGTTGTGTGTATTGTCATGTAGCCTTTAATGGTCTTGGAAAACAGTCGTGGTCATCTTGTATCATATCATATGTCATTTATGGTTGTGGTCGATTGTTGTCTTCGGATGATATCAATATGTGATATTTAGTAGGGTACTGTTTACATGACTTGGTTTTGTATGTTCTTTATGGGTTAGGTTATAATAGGAAGTATAGTTTTTGTAGTAAGGATAAGAAATAATCTTGACCATTGATTTTGAACATGGAGGGTTGAGATTAGTTTAGGGGGAAATCAAGTGTGAACATAAGGAAAAGGGTATAAAAGGAATAACGCATTTGTTGTCTTTCTCTCTCCACATGCAAGGCACATGCCAAATTTCTTCGTCATTTTAAAACGTCCATAACTTTTTTTTACTACGTTTTTATTGAAAAACAAATTCACCATAATAACGAGTGTCTTTTTATCTTTAATATGAGTACTATATTGTAATACTAGGTTAGAGCCCGTGTCCACACGGGTGAAAAATATAATAAAAATAAAAAATTGTTATATGTAATTAATTAATTATAAATGCATTAACAATATATCATTTAGAAGTCAAGAAATTCAACACAATAACTATTAAGTGAAGTTGGTAAGCATCTTTAGTTTGAAACATGAGGTATTCGGTTCGAGACTTTGTATCACACAATAATTTATTTTTCAAAATTTTACAAAATGTTATCTTCATATGAAGATGGTTGTATTTGAAAAGAAACCGGGTTATGGGTTATAGCATAACTAAACGGGTTCATGCTCCTCCATATTGTGTTTGAAAGAAGAGATAATAAAATAGCAAAACTGCTCACATGGTATCCATGTGGCATCCTATGTGGAAGCCCTAGAATGATGCAATATGGAAAAATCATATTGCTTTTATATATAGTTAGATAAAAATTAAAAAAAAAATTAGTGGGTTTTTTACAAATTGTGTTTTACCAAATTGTGTTATACAATAGTATTTTTCATTGTGTTTTTTTTTTCATTGTGTCATACAATTGTGTTTTTTTTTCACAGTGTTTTTTTCTATTATGTTTTTTACATTGTGTTTTTCATAGTGTTTTCCATTGTGTTTTTTCAGACTTTTCCGGTGAGGTGGTGGCGGTGGGTGACGGGTGTGGTGGCGGTGGGTGGTGAAGTGGTGGTGGATGTAGAAGATGAGTGAAGATGTAATTGGGTTTTATGTAAATGGATTTTTGAAATTAAGTTAAGTGGGTTTTGAGATTAAAGTAAGTGAGTTTTTATATAAAAGTGTTAAGACAAAAATGCTCTCCTTCTTAGCCTTCTTAGAAAATTCAAACTTCTTATTTGAACATAACCCTGTTCTTTATATCTTTATTATTTAGGTTAGAATTATATGTCAGGGATTACTCAAGTATTACCCATTTCTTTTACCTCGGTTTATTTTATTAGTACTAGTTTTGAGTATGTAATCAACACATACCTCTTACACTCATGATGACTAAAGTAGTATGTTATAGCTTGTGAAGTAACTCTATGGTTTATGAAAAAACTATAATTTAAAAACTTTTTGAATACATGTCTACACTGTGTTATAAATTGTTGTACCTTCTTGTAATGCCATGCCTATTCATAGACTACATATAAAAGCATAACCTACATCTATGATATTGCAAATACGATAGTGAAATAAGGATTATATGCCTTAACCGGTTTAAATGTTTAATAAACGTAATTAGTCAAGCATATTGTTATTGACTAATATTTATATATTCATAGTATGTAACTAATTGATTTTATAAAATTGTATGCAAAATCAAATAATATATCTTGAGTAAAAGTGCATATAAAAAGAAAATCATATATAAAGTTAATAACAATTCATGTTTGCATGAAAATAAAGAGGCTTGTACGAGTAGATGACCAAGTCTTCCGTAATAATTGTCAATTTAATGGTACATCAAGTCTTTTACCCTTCATGACACACTCTTACTTACCCTCCTATAATTGGTCGTTCTTTTCAAGAGTTACACAATCATGATGTATAGTGATGTTTTGTTAGAACTTTAGGGCGTGTTCGTTTCATAAAATTCGTGGGAATTCAAAGGAATTGGAATTAAAATCTCATGACATGACGTGCTCGTTTCGTTGGAATTAGAATCTTAATTACATTTTGGTGTGTTCGGTTATCAAGGAATTGGAATTCAATTCCTTCAAATTCATTTAAATCAAGGGATTCTAAATCCTTCCAACATGTGGAGGATTTCAAGTGAATTCGTTGGAATCTTTTCTCGAGGATTTTTTTAACGAGAACAGCGAATAAAACATTTTAGTTTTTTTTACTTTTTTCTTGAATATTTTTTGAGGGAATTTGATCTTAATAGAAAACCCCTAAAAAAATTAAAAAATAATAAAAAAAATCATAACGCAAAATATAAATAAAAAACAAAAATTCTAAAAAAACTAAAATGCTTCCGCCGTTATCCTCGTTAAAAAAACGGATTCTAATTCATTTGTCAAACGAACACATCAAGAATTGAATTGGATTTTAATTCCTTCAAATTCCAATTCTATAGGAATGCTCAGATTCCAAATCCAATTCATTTCAATTTCAAATCCTGTGCAAATTACAAATCCAATTACGT
Source organism: Bidens hawaiensis (assembly GCF_021521415.1). NCBI lineage: Eukaryota > Viridiplantae > Streptophyta > Magnoliopsida > Asterales > Asteraceae > Bidens > Bidens hawaiensis. Next base: position 26,140 of record NW_027505140.1, read on the forward strand.
TCCATTCTGTGAAACAAACGCGCCCTAAATACACATAGAAATGAAGTTTCAGATTTTTATCAAGTTTTCGTATTATTTATAGTTCTCTCGTCATTCAGCCACAATGTTCCCTGAAGACCCAAACTACCCTTCATAACTTTTTTTAAACAACCAATACTAGTGAAAACATGATCTACTTATTGAGGAAACCCCTAGTGAAAACCTTAATTACAACCCTATCAAAATGGTGATGACAAATGACGGGCCCTTCATAACTACTTGTATCAAAATGCAATTGTAAGAATTTAAATTTAGAATAGACATTATTTGAGAATGCGAAGTTTTTGTAGTGTGCTTTAGAAAAAGAAAAACAGAGAAAATTATATAAATACTTGGTTATTTTGAAGTCTTTGTAAAACGAATTCCCTTCATTTGAATTTACATACGTTTTCAATTTTGATTTAAAATATAATCACATATTTAACTTTTATTTCATCCTTACACTTTTATTTTTGTCTCAATCGACCTCAATTAAAAAACATTTAACGCCGTTGAGTTTTTTTCCGAGTTTCAAACCGATGTTTTAGAGATTTTGATCGAAAGAACGATACGATTCATCTGATGTAAAACTTGTCATGAAACTGTGATCCAAGCGACGAAATAATGTTTCAATTCGGGTGTTTGAAATTCCAATTAACAAACATCAAGCCATTTGAATTACCGTTTCGTGATAAGTTTTACCTCAGTTGAATCGTATCGTTCTTCTGATCGAAAGCCCTAAGACATCGGGTTGAAACTCAGGAAAAAAAACTTAACGTGGTTAAGTATTTTCTAACGGAGGTCCATTGAGACAAAAATAGTTGAAAGTTGGGACTGCTGGTAGTGATTTTTAAAGTTGGGATTATTATCGGCCAATACATAAAAGTTGAGATTATTTATCTCCAATTTGCCTTAAATTTATGTCATTGAATTTACTTGTTATTAAAAAGTATTGAAACTAAAGCCTTGCGATATCGATCCCACCACTTAACAAAACAGAAAACCCCTACTAATTTTACAAATGTGTTTCAATACACTATATTTAGCAAATTTAATTATTCAAAACAATAAAATAATCATTTAGTCGACCCTTCGTTTAATACAATCCATACATCAGTATAACTTGTGTGTGTGCATAAGCCATATAGTGATATGGAGAGACCTCTTCTAGTACAAAGTTGTCTTGATTTGAATGTTGGGTCACTGTGCCCTGCTATGAGGTGATAATACGGTTGTAACTTGTATCATGAACAACCTGTTAGAAGTGTGAAGGCCACTCTGACAAAGTAAGGATATATGTATATGAGATAGCTAGCTTAAACATTATACATGTGGGTATATAAGTAAATCATAAACATAAGATTGTAAATGTTGGTTTGATATATAGAGATGATCTTCTTGGGATTGCACAAAGATAAATTAAGTCATTGTACAATCTTTTATTGAAAAAACAATTTAGTTTTTCTTTTCAAACGATCAACATAAATAGAAATTAAAACCAAATCGTCAAAACCGGCCAAGCAAGACGCAAGCCTGCAACAAGCACACGCAAATACCCACCAACTACACACTAAAATCACTCCATGCCTCCCAAGATTAAAAATTCAACCCTACTGTTCTGTTCTTGATAATAAAAAAACAAAAAAAAAACAAGAGCTTTGACATCCACCATAATGTTAGCAAGTTGAGCCATTTGGTCATTAAACACCACGTCGTTCATCGCCTTCCATAAACCCAAAATGTTAGCAAGACCACACGAGACAAACAAATGGTTGACAGTTTCCACCCTCTCTCCACTTATAGAAGTTAAAATAATGCGTTGTATGAGCTCCTAATTTAATATAAGATAATATATTTGTAATTAAAATATAATTCAAAAGCTCTTTTATATAATTATTTTGTTGTTTACATTATAAAAATATAATAAGTATTTACATTATAATTAATGGTTTAAAATTTTAAATGTAATGATTATCTAAAGTAACAACTTTTATAAACACCAAACTAACGTATTAGCTTAGTTTCATAAAAAAGACTATTATAATTTTTTTAGTTTATGAAAAGTGTAAATAACGTATTGTATTAAATTGCTTATTTTATTATTAATTTGTTTGTTCAATATTTTGAAATAATAAAAAAAGATCCACATGCCTTTGCTCAAAAGAACTGAATGAAAAGTTTATTTTGAGTTAGGTGTATATAGCTAATACAATACTTAACTTAAATCATCAAATAAGTTCATAATTTTGTGAAGTTATAAATTAAGACAATACAATAATCAATTTAATTAATATCTTATAGTTACATGTTAATTTTCATTTTTCTTAAAAGAATTTAGAAAAGCTAAGCAGCATATGAAAGTGACTTGGTGGCATCTCATGTCGATGCAATTTAGATTCTCTCCTATTTTTCTGTGTTTATTTCACACTGTTCAATAAAATCCCTTTTTGACCCCCCTTTTTTGTATTTTTCTAGCGTATTTTTGTTCCCAAAATCGTTTAGTCCACCAACAAAATGTCGTCTACATTATAACTAACTTATTATGAGTTATCATTAATATGAAGAACACATGTGTCCATATCATGATATAAAGAAGGAATACAAAAGCAAAATTAACAAAATCAAAACAAGATGAAAAAAATACGGCAAACCGTTTATGTGATGTGAACCATGCCCTCAAATAAAACGTTAACATGAGCTTGGAACAATATAGTAAAGTCACAATCAAACATTATGTTGGCAGGAGTGAACTTCCACAACATGATCATGGACGTTTTTAGGGACGGTTACAATATGAAATTCTCAATTGACTCTTGGATGCCAAACTGTCAACCGATCCAGTAAAAAGGGCATTTTCCCTTCTTTTTTCCATGGAGCATCTCCAATGCATCTATGTGGCATGTGTTTTGAACTTTGGATTTACAAACTAAATCCACAAGACACAAACCAATGTCCACTGTTTGAGGTGTCTACATGAGGAGAGAGAGCAAAGTGTTTCTAATTAGAAAAAAACTAGAAGCTCTTTTGTCTTTTGTGAGTGAGAAAGAGAAGAGAGAAACGAATGAGGGAGATGAGAGAGAATATAGAGTGATGATGTGAAGTTCTTTGTGAATAAAGACATCTTTCCCCATTATAAATACTCTAAGGGTCTGTTTGGTATGAGATAATGGAATGGATGAAGGAATTGAATGAACGTGATAAAGGAGATACAAGATCCTAATAGATTAACTTCGATAAAGGAATTTTATTCAGGGGATGAATTACGCAAAGGTTTAATTTATAACAAATAGTTAATGGCATACGGAGTCCTTAAATATCGTATTCTTTGAGAATGAAGTTCTTAAGATCGAAAATATAAGTTTAAACATAGTTAATGAAAATTTTGTTAAGTCGAGTTTGATTAATTTGAGTACTTATGAGATTAAAGAGAGATTAATATAGCTCTTCAAGTTTGTGATTTTGAGATGAGATTGATTAAGATGGTCTAAAATATTATAATAGTTAGTAATTAATAATTTAAATATTAATGATAATGCAAAAACATATGTATTTGATTTAAATTATTAATAGATCAAATTGGGAAACGGATATTTCCGAATCACCGAGATAGTCCTATTCCAATTAAACCTTTAAAATTAGGTAAAATATAAAGTAGGTAATTAAATTAGATTAAATTGAGAATTCGTGAATTTTTCCTTTTTCATAAAATTGTTATAAATATTAGGAAGTAAGTAATTTGAATTTTCAAAAATAAAAATTTGAGTAAATAATAAATTCTAAATTAAAGTGAAGCATATAATAAGATAAATGCGAGGCTAGAAATGCATGAACCGCCATGACGATTCTAACAACTACGAATTTATCATTTAAAACGTTCAAACTTTTCAAAAATCAAAGTAGGGAGTTGAAATAGTTACGATGAATTTTCAATCAAAAAGTCAATTTAATAATAAAAGTTATATTAATTAATGGAAAATTTTAAATTTAAAAATTGAAATTAAATTTAGAGAATACATAATTTAGTTTAAAATTTACAATAATTGAATTTTAAAGATTTATAGAGTGAAAAATAAATTGTGAAAACCATCATGATATTGAAGAAAACAAGAGACGATAAAATATTTATAGTTTAAAGTTGAGGATAAAGATTTAAATGCACTTAGAAATTTATAGTTTGAGGATATGAATATAAATAAGAAAATATAATTTAAATAATATTTTAACGGATATTAGTTAGTATAAGATTTCTTGTCCTGATATTTTAGTTTTGTCGAGATTGGCGGTCGTTTGGTGAACGGAATACAGCAGCAAACTCTTTGTCGATTCTAGTAGTCGAACAACAATTACGAGAAGCAAATGAACGACGTTGATTATAACGATGGATTCTTAGGGAAAGACATTCTATGAGGATCAAAGATGAACCCTTTAAGATGATGGATAAGTTGTGGGAATGAGTTGATATGAAATAATGGGGATGCGTATTTATATGTATATATAGGAATAATACTAGTGAAGTCTCGAGGACGAGTCAAGAATTAAAATAATATGTTATGAGTTTGAAGCATTTAAGTAAATAATGCTTTATAAAATTTTCCAAAAATAAAATAACCAAGCATATCAAACGAGTTGACCTCCCATGAGCTTTCCATGGCAATTTGAATTGCCCAACTAAATAAAACAACATAAAGTTTGTGAATTGGCCTCCCATGAGCATCCCATGGCAATTTGATGGCCCAATTCAAATAACATGTAATAAACAATTGTGTTGTTCAGCCCATGAGTGTGTACATGGCATTTAACTGATCCAACTAATTAACGAGTTATCGAATCAATGGAGTTGTTCGGACCATGAGCGTTACATGGCATTTAACCGACTCAATTAAATATCGAATCAACGAATCAAATATAAATAGTTGGTATATCTCGGGAACCACCCCGGACGATATGTTCCAACCCAAAAATCAAATTGAAAATGATTAAAGAGATGAATAGTTGGAGTGCCCATGGATTTTTCACCCAACTAAGCATTTAAAATAATTTAAAACAAAAATTTGGAAATATAACCGTTTAGCCGGTTATGTTTACCACGTAACCGTTTTGCCGATTACGGGTACCACTTGAAGTTATGGTTGTATGAGATTTGTCATACCCACACGCTTCAAGGTGAAAAAACAAAACAAAGCACGGGAATTCTTAAGGAATTTCCTACAATAAAATATAATCTACCAAAAACTAAAAGGATTTAAAAATATTTTGAAATTTAAGGCATAACCTCGGAATTTGTGTATGTGTGCAACAAATAAACAAGATACATACAATTTAAATAATTAATCTAAGCAAGCTATAAACAATTTATTTAAATAGCACATAAAGCAAATCAGATAAGCACGTATAGGGTTCCTAACATATGTCTAGGACAATTTCTAACGACCTATCTTATAACCTTCGGCTCCGATACCAATAATCAAATACAACGAAACAATTCAAATAAATAAATACAATCATTTAAATTCAAGTTTGTCTTCAATATAACCCTAAAGGCTTTCTAAGTGTCCATCCTTCAACTCAGGCAACCTGCATGTGCGTAAAAAATGGAGTTTTGTCAACAAACATGTTGAGTGAGATGATCACCAATTTTGACACAACAAATAATTATATAATAAATAATAAATGATAAGTGTTAAATGCGCAAACCAATCTATGTGGTAATAATCAATCAAACCTTAACAAACCAAAACCAAGTTGTACTCGTGTGCCAATGAATCGTTGCCAAGCGAATCGGGCATTGATTATAATGACTAAATTGTCGGTTTACCCTCGCCAAGCGAATCGGGCTCCGGTTATTAAGACGGTTGTATGATCATACTAATGAGAACCCTATACAAAAGGGGATATGTTGGACCTCTCCGAGACGTTATCAAGTAAATAATTAAACATGTAGCAATTAGCAAATAGCATTCAACTGATATTCACACAATAATTATGTTTGCGATTTTGAGTATATATATAGAATAGAAAATATGAGTAAGTACGCATCTGTCCCTCAAACGTTAGAAAACAGTGTATAAAAAGGGGAATAATCAAACTCACCTTAGATGGAAGGCAAGTGATTAATAAATACGATAAACGAGTAAGGTTTAAGCGAGTCGTCCACTAACGCTTCAAACGAGATGTAACACCCGTTAATTCCGGTTTCAAGAACTAAAGCTTGTGTATAACTCTCGGGACTTAACCGACGTTTCTCGGAAGCCTTTACGTCATCCAGGTACGTTAAAGAACCTAACTATTCCTTCTGTTTTGCCTTACACCTCAATCTAGAGGGACTAGAGTATAATATCTTATGTTATAACACAACAAACCCTAGCCGGTTGTGCTGTTTGCGATCGGCAGAAACAACAAGGCCAAGACCCGCGGTTTTTCTTTTTTGCAGCCAATTCTAAACCTTATAACTTCAATTCAAGGTATGTACTACGATTCCCCAAGTCTTTTTCACGTTAATTGATCCTCATATTGCGCGTATTGATCGAAAAACGTCTTGTTGTAGGCTAACCGGGTGGCTGCCCAATTGAGTGTTTCCGGGGCTGTTTTGAATGAGGTTTTCGCATCAAAATCTCACTAGGTATGACATGAACATCATATTATAATTTCATGGCCAATGGAGGTGTTTAGGTCGGTCAATCGATTTTAGTTCGAAAACTAGGGTTTATCGGGTGTAGAATTGCAAATTGTTGAGTTTGATGCGTTGATTGATCGGGTGACCGACCGAATCAATTTGTACAGCCCTAGGGGGGTTTAAGGGCTGTGAAAAAATTATTTTTTTGATGCTCGGGGCTGTTGTGGTTAGTGCTTCGTCAATCGAGTCGGCGGTGCGCGAATTTTCGTTTATATGTTAAAGTAAGAGTTGTAAAAAGGAACCGTCAACCCTATCAACTTAGGTGACATAATCTTGATAAATGAAAAGATTTAAAATGGAATTTGGTCCATTTGGGGCTGATTCGTTTAACAAATGGTTTTAAGGTTTATTACACGCGCATTCGACCCGATTTGATTACCCTTGGGCCTTGGGCCAAGTTGTTGGGCCTTGGGCCAAGTGTTGGGCTTTGGGCCAAGTTGTTGGGCCTTGAGCCAAGTGTTGGTCCTTGGGCCAATTTTTTGGGCCTTGGGCCAAGTTTTTGGGCTTGAACGGCCCATTAGGCAAAAGTGTTCTTATGGCATAGTTTAGTAACGTGTTGTGTATAATTTACAGGCCCTTGCTTGTGATTGTGCACTTAGGGATTTTCCTAGCTCGTTGCAGGTGTTCAATTGATTTCAGGTGAGTTCTTGATGCCCCGTTTAACTCTTTTTAAGTTTTGGGCTAGCATGCACACTTAAGTGTTTTTCTTACTTGATGAAATGTTTTAAATGGTTTTACATAGGCTTGCTAGTATCGGTAGGCCTTGGAATGTTATAGAATGTGTATGTATATATATATTTATATATATTTAGAATGGCCAATATTTGGCGAATGTTGTAGTCGTCTCGACTACTGAATGTTGTGTATGCCTACTTTGTGTTTGCATGCGCCGAATGTTACGTGTTTGGGTTGTACGTTTTCTCGGCCCTGAATGTTATTATTGAATGTTATATATATATATATTGATATATATAGGAATGCACGTATAGAGATGCTCATACGTAAGAATGACTATTTATTGAATGTGGTAACCTAACCTATGTACTTCCGTTTACCGTTTTAAAACCGTTGGAGTGATTATCAAAAATTTTGCTGCTTATTTAAAACTTGAACTCACTCAGTTTAAGCTGACTTTGTGTGCATGTTAGTGTGAGTTTCAGGTTAGGAAGAGGATGCCTTATCGCTTGGATGTGCACGGAGCTACTTGGACGGTGAAGGGCATACTGGAATGAAGAATTACTTATGAACCTTTTATTTCAAAAGACTTTTAAAAGTTATAAATAAATTTTGATTTTGGGAACTTATTCATCTATTTACGTTTTCCGCCGAAATATACTCTGTAATGCTATTTTAATGCAAAGAATTGTTTTTTAAGTTCAATTATTTTTACGAGTGTTTTGGAATGAATACCAACTGTGGGGTTCCCGGGGTTCGGGGCCTTACACGAGATAACTAAGCAGAACCTAAAATTTTGTGATATGAAACTATAAACAAAAACGAACTTAATGCCGCTGGAATCAATCCAAACGGATGGGCAGAACTCTAGTTATGTTGAATATTTAAGCGAGCTGGTACTGACCAGAATCCGAACAGTGAGTCGGAAGTCGAGTTTTGGGCAGTAGCCTTAAAATTTCGTTACAAGAATAAAAGCCTTATGGACCGAACGTTGAATCCGACCGGAAGTGTGAGAAAACGTAAAGTCAAACTTGTTAACTGTTTTGCCCTTTAACGGGTTTTAAAACAATTGACCAGTCAACACCTTTCAACCACCGAAATTGATTGAAGGTTATTGACTAGGGAATATGTATGAACGATTTTACAGTTTACAACTTACCCGGAAAGTGAAAGGAATGAGGAGAAACGGAGGTCAAAGGTCCTTGAACTTGCAAAGTCAAACGGATATGAACGTGTCTTCAACAAATAATCAAAACCGAGCAAGAGGATGAAGGCCAGAGGATGATGACGGCTGGGAGATGATTATTTAGGGTTTAGGGAAGTTGGTGGCAAAAGAATATGATCTTGTTTATATAGGAAAAGTATAAACGAACTAATTATGGCCTTTTTGGCCCGTTAAGCAAGTAAATCTCGTTTTAAGGAAAGAATCATTGAAAGATTTATAAAGATCTGATCTTGGACAAGGGAAAACGAATTAGGAGTTGTATTTTAGTTATATTATGATTACTTGGTCCTTAATTCACTATAATATGCCAAAATTAAACGATTTTATACCTTAAACGAGTTAATAAACAAAATATCGTAAATGATCTGACCAGTAACCCCATAGCGCCGCGCGGCCGGCCCTAGGCCAGCCGTCGCGCAGCGCTCCGGCCACCGGAGAGTGGTATTTTCATTTTGTACACAATTAGTCCCTATAGTTTGCTAAATGATCATTGATTGAACTTGTTATGTTTATATATAGGAAATAAATGGTATATAAAACTTTAAGGGCTTAAAGTGAATTATTAGAAACTTAAATATTCATAATTACTTGATTTTTAATAATAATAAAGATCTAAAAATGTTTCGTTCATAAACGAATACGGGTTTGAAAAATCCGAAATGTTACAATTGGGGTGTTTTAAAGAGAATGGAATGGACTAGGTAATGAGTCATTCCATTCCGTTGGTCAACCAAACACACTTTTCTCCATTCCCTCACAATGGATCATTCAATTCCGCCCTCCATTCCTGCGTACCAAACGTTACCTAAGAATCTAATAATAATGTCTCGGTTGGTGATTTGTTCTTTGTTGAAAACCAGGCGTTGTCATCGTTGCTGCAATCAACTCAACACATTCAAGGCATCAGGTGGCATAAATTCTTGGATGTGGATGGGAGACGAATCCAAGTGCGTTGGAGATTGACGATGGTAGTATATTTGTTATGGAATGGCGCGAATGGATATAAGTAAATTGCAACATTTTTGGATGGATAATAGAGATGGAGCGAATTCCCATGCACTCGAATGGCCATAAGCCAAAGGAATGTCTAATCAGGGTCGTCTCCAAGAGCACGATGGTCTTTGTAGGCCTTGCACGAGTTATAAAAATGGGCCTCAAAATATATTAAAAGAAATAAAAAACTCATATAATATATAAAATGTATTCAAGTAAATTAAAAATTTATGGGCCTCAAGCCTCCATGGGCCTTGCACGATTCCCTAGCCTGCACATGCTCTAAGTCGGCCCTGTGTCTAATATTCATATATGTGTGTACTATGTAATAATGCTACATTATCAATGAGTCATATTTTCACATCATGCTACACGACCTTTGTCCTTTTGGCAAAATATAAGCCAAGGTGGTGCAACATAATATTTTTTTTGCAACATTCCTAATATTTAGTGACGTGGTCCACCGTGTCCAAGTTGGATGGAGTAAATGGAGGGTAGCTACAGGAGTTTTGTGCGACAAGATTCCCAAACAGGCTAAAGAGTAAATTTTATAGGGTCGCGGTTAGACCGGCGATGTTATATGAAACATACTGCTTGGCCATCAAGAAGTCACATGCGCATAAGCTAGAGGTAGCAGAAATGAGAATTCTATGGTGGATATGTGGGCACACACGATTGGACAGAATAAGAAATGATGTTTTTCGAGAGAGATTAGGGGTTGCTAACATTTCAAATAAGATAAGAGAAGGGGGATTGAGATGGTTTGGACATGTTAAGAGAAGAGAGACGACGAATTCTGTCCGATCTGTAGAAACTATTAGTATAGAGGGGAGGAGGGATAGATGACGTCCCAAATTAACTTGGGCCGAGAGGATTAAGCATGATTTGCTAGATTTGCACCTCTCCGAGGACATGGTTGAGGATATGAATTCTTGGAGATGTAGGATTAAGGCTAAGGACTTTTAGGAGAAACGTAGAGTTTTGATTATAATTTTATCAGAGGGGGCATTTCTTTACCTTATTTTGAGTGAAAAATTATATATTAATATAATACCCTGTCATCAAATTAGTATTTATAACACATATTTAGTATCATTACTAATATCACTATTAGTATTGATCTATTTCCATATTTAGTATCACTATTATTACTGTAACACATATTTAGTATTGATTTATCATCTATTCATTATAATATCGCTATTATTGATTTATTCATTATTGATATCACTATTATTACTATAACACTTATTTAGTACTCATTACTAATATCACTATTATTATTGATCCCATGCATATGGTTTTCAAGCCGGGGGTCTCTCTGGAAACAACTTCTCTATCCTTTGGGATGGAGGTACGGTTTGCCTACATCCCACCCTCCCAGACCCTGCTAACAGCTTTGCTATTGGTGCGATTTATACTAGGTATGGTTGTTGTTATTTTGTTGTTCAACAACTTGCCGAAACTACACATATTTTTAATACTTACAGTTTAGAATTTACTTTAAGTAAAGATTAATAATTCGGTTTTAAGGCTTGAGTCGTCTACTTCATTTTATTTTCAATTCTTTATTCTATATACTTGTTGTTGTTGGTGATTTTAGTATCATTACTGCAACTTTGATATGATTGGAATTACTTAAGGTCAAACGAGACTTCGTTATGTTATGTGGTTTGTAGTACATACTCTTTCAAGACTATTATGATTTCTAGCACCATGAAACCTAAGAGACAAAGCCCGTAGACTAGGGGTGTTCAAAAAAAATCCGAATCCTCATCCTTATCCTTATCCTTATCCGAACTATCCGAAAATTCGGATATCCAAAATTTCGGATATCCGAATCTCGGATATCTGAATTTTCGGATTCGGATTCGGATAGTGATTTAGTAAATTTTCGGATAATTCGGATATCCGAACTATCTGAAAGTTAAATTTCATATTTTTTAATTATTTATTATGTTTGAACATAATATATATTTAGAACCCTAAAGGAGTAACTGCCTTTCATATTCACACATTCAGATTCAAAAGTTAGATAGCCGCCGTTAACAAATTCAAAGCTGCTCAGTTCATTTGACCATCACTTAGTTCACATCTCCGATCTTAGTTCTCTTCTCATCTCCGAACAGCCACTACAATATTTTTGACTCGTAATATGAAATTACCAAAGTTGATCGACCTGTTTGTATATCAGAATCTGAAGCCCCTAAAGTTCGAGTTGCTCGTAATATGTAACCGTCGGCCCTTCAATCGTTTGAACATTTTCATTGTTGATGTTTCTATTTAATTCAAGGTCATTGAATGATAATGGACATAATCAAAAAGAAAAAGGGAAAAAATGGGAAGAACAAGAAATGCAGATGCCACTCTTGTATAGATTTGTTCAATATGGGTGTAAAGAAAAAGGGATCTGAAGATTAAGAAGAGGAGAGAAATAAAAATTCCAGATTTTCGGATATCCGTTTCACTATCCGAACGGATATCCGAAGTTCGGATATCCGAAATTTCGGATACGGATTCGGATAGTGAAATCCACTATCTAAAACTCAGGATATCCGACTTTGAATAGCCCTACCGTAGACCATGGAGGTTGACACACCCCTGGTGGGGTCCAAGGGGCTTATTTAAATGAAAATGATTTTTAGTTGAAGTGATTTGATACTAAATGGCAACTTGGATCGGCTGTGGTGAATGAACAAATTAGCAGTATACAGGTAAATTGAAAATAAGTCATCAGTGGTAAATTACTTGTTATTTGATATAGGTTTTGTACACTTTTGATACTTTAATAAGATAGTAAAACAAAGTAAACAATGCACTCCCTTTTTTTCCTCTGATACATACAAAAAATGCAACTATAATCGTCATCATTGAAAATTAAAATTTTGCCCGTGAGGCTTTTGTTATCGTCATATCACACCAATCATACGTTGCAACATCTTATCAAAATAACAAAGGAAAATGCGATAGTATAAAAACTTTACCGATGTCAAACTTATGCCATTTAATGCTTTATAATTCATTATTGTAAAATGTACGTGAACTACATGAAATGTTATGAATCTTAGTTATTTATTGCTATTTTAAGTTCAATCTAAATAAACACGTTTTACATAATTATTGATATAAAATTGTGAGTTTATAACAAAGTTTATTAACTATTTTATTTTAATCACTCGTTAACCAACAACATAACACTTAAAGCAACCCAAGGGGCTTGAGTGAAACATTTGTGAAGTTCTATTATTATTTGATAATTTTTACTTAAAACAAACTACTTTAACAAAAATACTACTACTTCTTTGGTCTCAAAATTCAAATTTATTTTTATCACGTGAACATATTTTTATAAAATTTCAATTACAAGTTTCTTGTTCACTAATAATCATATCATCTTAGTCATTAATTTCAATTTCAAATATATGTTAATATATAAAACACATATTTTTATAAAATTTTCTTTTCCATTTTATGAAAAGATTTGAGCACACTTTTAATAAATTAATTTATTAAGAGGGGTTTGGGACATTATTGTCAAGTGATTAACACAATGTTTGATAATCATATAACAGATAATTAACGTGGACTAACTAAAAATAATGTTTAATTACTGTTATTTGCATTCTGAAATTGGAATATTTTGAAACCAAGAAAACATAATGTCAATATAAACACTAATCCCATTTGTTAGTTAGGACATGAGTCTCATTTTCTAGAGTTGCCATAGTAAAAAATACATATAAAAAACTGGTACAACTTCATATTATAATATGCAAATCTGTACCACATGTAAGCACCTTTGAATCCAATATTTATATATATACTTTTTTTGAAATAAAAATTTTGATATTTCTTTTTAGACAACCTAAAAAGAGACCAACTGGTTTGTTATGCTGGGGGAAGGTTCCATAGGGGAGGGTGTAGGGGCAGTAGTGGGCTACATGTAGAGATGGCCAAAAAAACCGGTTGGGGAACCGGTTTACCGGTTTAAACCGGAAACCGGTTTTTACGAAAAACGGTTTTTTAAAAACCGGTTTGACCGGTTTACAAACCGCCGGTTCGTCTTTCGGTTACAAGTTCTAGATCCAAAACCGGTTAACGAACCGGTTAATGGAAAAACCGGTTTTTTTTATTAACCGGTTATGGAAAAACCGGTTAACCGGTTTATAAAAAAACCGGTTTTTGACCGTTGTGGAAAAACCGGTTAACCGGTTTCTCCATAACCGGTTAACCGGTTAAAAACCGGTTTTTGAACGTTGTATAACGGCTATATGCCCGTTTTTTTTGTTTTTGGACCGTTTTTTTTTACCATTTTACCCCCACAAACATCTATATATAGTTTAGGTTGGGTATTGGTTAGATCACACTCGATTATACAACTCCAAACGCTCTAAACGTTTATTTCATACGCGATTATTTTGTTATCTCACGCTCAATTATACCACATTACCACTCCATACGCTCTTATTTCGTAGTCGTTTATTTCATACTCGAGTATACCACTCTTATTTCGTAGTCGATTATCATGGCCTCCCAAAGTGCTGCTTTATCCGTCAACATGGGTGCCTCGAACACGGGAGAAACGGTCGTTCGGGTCATCCCCACGAAACGAAACCATGATGTTTGGCAACATTTCGACCTATGCGAAATGTCTAACGGTAGCCAAAAAGCTCGATGCAAGCATTGTTTGAAGTTTTATGGCAAAGATGCAAACTCCACTTTAAAAGCGCATGTACAAAGGCCCTTTTGCAAGGCCTTGAAGGACGATGCATTGCACATATTATCAACTTGGCCGTGCAAGATGGGTTAAACGTGATCGAAACGCAAAGAAACAATTTTAAAAGAATGTTACGAGATGTTTTTAGCAACAATAAAACATTTTCAAGATACAAAAAATTTTGTGTAGAAGCTAATTGTCAATGGTTGGGGCCAAATTGGGATTGTCCAACAAGATGGAACTCGACTTGTAATATGTTTGAGAAAGCCATCCAACAAAAAGAATCATTAATTGCGTTTCATCAAATTTTGTCAAGTATGGGTAAATGTGCACCGTACGATCCTAGAAACTGGTTATTGATTGAGATCGTTACGGAGGTCCTTCAAATTTTTAAATCTTGCACAACTAGTTTATCCGGGGTTTACTATCCAACAAGCCCCATTGCTTTACCAAAAATTGCTGTCATGTGCACAAAGTTGAGTGAACTTCATTGTAGGGGTGCACCTTATTTTGATATGGGTGTAAAAATGAAAGAAAAATTTAGAAAATATTTTCAAGAACTACCCGCTGTTTTGACATATGCTGCTGCGTTAAACCCTTGCATCAATGTTGGTGGTGTTGAAGCTTTAATAGAAAAAATTTGTGATGAGCTAGGGTTAAACGACGATCAAAACCCCTATTATAGCCAAACTTTAAAGAATGCTTTCAACACCACCTTGTCAAACATGTATGATGTCTACCTTACAAAATACGGGTCGTCTTCCCAAATTCATGACTCGTTAAGAGCTGTTGCCCAATCCCAATCCCAAACCGACCTTGAAATGGGGATGTACTACATGATTTGGGAAGACGCCGGTAAACGTCAAAAGGTAAACACCCTAAGCAGTGAACTTGGAAGGTATGGTGGTACCAACTTTGTGAAACACATGACTCCGGATGAATTTAGAAGTCTTGATTTGCTGGCTTGGTGGAGAGGTAAGGAGGATGAGTTTCCGATCCTCGCCGCCATGGCCAAAGATTTACTAACGGTCCAAGCTTCCACGGTAGCTTCGGAGTCTGCTTTTTCTGTTTATGGCAGGGTTATATCGATTAGGAGACTCGACTCACTGCACCAGCTATAGAGATGTCGATTTACTACAAGGATTACTTGGACTCTTTAGATAAGGCACAACATCAACGCTCACTCGAGGGGGAAATGGAGTATGAAGCGGGCTTGTATGAAGACGAGGTCAATGAATGACACACTCAACCAATGACCGATGAAGAAGCCGCGTACGACGATTACCTAAGAAATAGCTCGGGATCGGGTAGCGAAGAAAATTAGTTAAAGAAACAGCAAACATGGAGGCAAATCATGAGTAAGAAACAGCAAGTTGTTCATGTAATCGTGTCTAAGCATTCTTTTTCCTAATATGTGCTCTTATTTACTTGTTGATTTGGATTTTTCTAATTTAGTTAAAGAAACAGCAAACATGGAGGCAAATCATGAACAAACTGCGATTGGGAACAACAGGAGCATCTGCTAGTTCACGATTTAATGTTTGTATTTTTGAGTTAAATCATGAACAACAGTTCTTGGCAGAGATTTCTTCAGTGTTAATGATTTAATGTTTGTATTTTTGAGTTACGAATATGCGATAACGATTTAATGTTTGTATTTTTAATGTAAAAACTATAAATGAAAGTTATGTGTTTTTAATCTTTGGTTTGTTGAAAACACATTCACCAACACACACTCATACTCATCTTCCAAGCAAAGAACCCTAACAACGAAAGCAAAGAATGGCTTCGGTCAGTCCGTTTTGCCTTGTAGTTACCGTTTTGCCTTGTAGTTACCGGTTTGTTTATACTGTGAAAAAATAATGGTCTTCATTAAGTACAAAATATAAAAAACAAATATTCGTATTTGAAACCGCGAAATTAAAAAAAAAAAAAACCGGTTAATAAAAAAAACCGGTTAATAAAAAAACCGGTTTATTAACCGGTTCTAACCGGTTTCTAAACCGGTCATAACCGGTTAGACCGGTTAGGGTTTTGACAGCAAAAAACCAGTTATTAATCGGTCCGGTTATTAACCGAACCGGTTTTTTTTCCGGGCAAAAAAAACCGGTCCGGTTAATAACCGAACCGGTTTTTTTAAAAAAACCGGTTTGTGCACCTCTAGCTACATGCGCTGTGTTTGTTCCAAACCTTTTTGTAAAAGTTTAGGGGGCTATAAGTGTGAATTTAATTGAGTTTAGTCCCGAATATTAAAATATTATTCATTAAACAGTAGTATGCAATATTTTTTTCATTTAAGTTCCATGGTTAAGGACCAAGCACAGTCTCCCACATGCACCATGTGATTTTAGAATATTAGAAGTTCCCCAAAACCATGTGTTACGACTTGGATTAGTCCAAGATTTAACTTTGTTCTTAACCTTGCTAAGCTATGATTAATAATAATAAAACAAGTATTAGAGGCCAAGACTCGAAAGTCTAGGAGGTTGCATTGATTCGAGGGTCGACTCTGGTTTAGTATTAAAGAAAGTTGATTGTCTTAACCGGTTATATATCATGATTTAAATTTGAAAAAATTATATAAGTCAGAGGTCAACTACGGTTTAGGAGTAGGAATGTTGTATCTCATAACTCAACCAATTACAAAGATTCATAGGTGACAACTCGGAACGTTGATTTGCATGCATCCTATGTTGATCATGGCCCGATCTATAAGAGAATTTGTGGTTCGTAGATCATAAGTCTGATTTAAGGCTATAAATGTTGAGTTTCATATCAATTTATATCAATATACAACATATCATAGGCTAGTGGCTAGCCTATAAGAATACTATGACTCTTGATGCAATCTTTTCTAGGGTTAAAGTGAATTAATTATAAAATGAGGTCACGACCGCTTATGCATTTTGTATCTAGAAAGACAATTTTCTTGATCTATGGTAAGAACACATTGTTGGACTACTTGCATGCTAAAGAGAGAGTTTAAGGAGATTGTCAACAATTATCCTAATTCCTAACCTACAAAAGCTAAGGTCCTAAAAACACTCCACAAAATCACCCAAAACCCCAAAACAAACACATGTTGACTTAAATATGAAAGAATTACACAAGTCATTGTTCAACTACACAACTTAGGAGTAGGAAGGCTAAAAACCAATTACAAAGAGTCACATGCTACAACTCAAAAAGTTGATTTTACCACTCAAAAAGTTAATTTTACAACTTGAAAGAGTTGATTTACATGGCATCCTAACTTGATCATGGCCCGATTTGTAAGAGAACACCTGGTTCATAGATCATAAGTTAGATTTAAGGCTACAACTGTTAATTACATAACATTTATATCAATATGCAACTTAGTGATTTAAGAATATTACAATTCTTGATTCTCTCTTTTAGGGTTAAAGTGAATCGATTATAAAATGAGGTCGGGACCGCTTATGCATTTTGTATCTACAAAGACAAATTTCTTGATCTATGTAAAGAACATATTGTTGGATTGCTTACATACAAAAGAGAGACTTTAAGGAGATTGTAAACAACTATCCTAACCTACAAAAGCTAAGATCTTAAAAACACTCCACAAAATCTCCCAAACCCCCAAAACAAACACACTATAATCATATTCATGCCGATTGAACCCTATGAAGACATGTAGTGCTCGAACCCCAATGAAAATCTACTTGACTCATCTTTAATTGTGCACAAATATTCCTTAGATTCATATTCTATGCAACGTGTAAATAGACCCACCATTGCAAAAGACAAATCTTGAAATGAAATGTAAAACCCAAGATTCATCAAAAGCTTGACCAAGTTGGTCAAAGATTGAACCACTAACAAGCTTTCAAAAATCATACAGTTTAACTTATGAAAACCTCTTATAAAAACCATATAGTTTATCTTACATGTTGTTTGGTCAAAATGACTTAAAATAATCAGTTTTCAGAAGTAATATAATATATCATCGTTTATTTAGAACATGCAACAAAAGAAAAATCTTGAAAGCAATGTAAAAACCCAAGGCTCATCAAAAGTTTGACCAAATTGGTCAAAGATTGAAATACCACTAACCCACTTTCACTTCATTCATAACATGGTCAAAAGATTTTCAAACTATTACTAAAATCAGTCTAACTTTTATAAACATTTATTATATATAAAACCCGTTCGGTCTCATCTCATCAACACGTTACGCGTTGCTTGGCCAAAATGACTAAACCGATCAATTATCAAACAGATTTTTTAGGAACACCGCCCCAATTACTAAAACACTGGTCTATACACCGCGTATAGACCTATACGCGGCGTATAGGCCGGTGTTTCTAGAAAACCCCATCAATTTTGTCTTATTATGTTTTTTTTTAATTTTTTTCTTTGTTATTTTGTTATTATTATTATTATCATTATATGTTAATTATTTATTTAATATTTAATATTATTTCGGTAAAAGATAGTTAACACATATATATACCAAAAATCACTGTTATATTGATAATCTGTACAAATAAAAGAAAATACGACAACTAAAACATAAAAATCTACAGGAAGTCCTCCATGTTTATGCCCATGCCGTCGTCGTGGCACCCGAGGCCCCGGAACGCGTCGGCGTCATCCTCTCCCCTGCGCCTCGGCCCCGAACCGTCCGCGGCATCCACGTCGTCGCCCCGTCCGCGTCTCACGCCAGACGTGCTCGCCTCGTGGTCAAAACTGGGAGGGGGTGGCGGTGGCACGCTGTAGGGATGTCCAGACAGCTCCGCTACCCGACTGCTAATAAGCCAGTCGATCTGGCGCGACATCTGCCTCATCGCCAACTCAAGGGCCTGCAACCTGGGTCGGTGGCGGGACCCAGACGCACCGCGCGATATGTGCTTGGAACGTGCTGCGTCGGCCCCTAACAACAAAACAACAGAAATACATTTAATACGTCTGGACGAATTAAAAGAAACGATAAAAGGATAATATATTAAAACGTACCTGAGATGCGCCCGGATCCTCACGTCCATCACCACCGTCGTCCGAATCCCCGCCGGCCCCTACCCCGCGTCGACAGGCTGATGGACAAGCTCTACCTCCGGTGCCGCGAGTGGGGGAGGCTCGACTAAAGGCACCGGGATGTAAGGCGCACGCGCCCCCGGCCCGGCCACCAGTCGCTCCTGCGGGCCGTTGGGCCCGAGGAACAAACGCAAAATGTGCATACCGCCGCAACGGAGGCGGTCCAGCTCGCTAGGAGGGGTCGGAGCGATACGCAGGCCGTCCACCAGGGCTCCATGGCCCAGAGATATCGCAAGCTGGGTGACGTACCTGCCACCCATCAAGGACCCTCGTCCCTGCCTGAACTGGTAGCCGACAAAATAGTCTGCAAACCCCCTCACGGAAGTTGCAAGGCGTGTGAGTCAGCAGACACCTAAAAAAATAGGTCGCGCAGGCTGCAGTGCTCCGCGCCCTGTTTGCGACCCGCGATGGACATCGCAATCAGCCTGTGAAGGTACCTGTGTAATATAATATAATATAATATAATATAATATAATATAATATAATATAATATAATATAATATAATATAATATAATATAATATAATATAATATAATATAATATAATATAATATAAAATATTTTATTATATTATTAATATATATTACGTTATACTAAACAATACAATACATTTTTAAGAAGGTACCTGTGCAGCGGGTCCCTAATAGCCGAGACCTTGGACTTGGTGTCCAAGGGCCTATCCCCGAAGTCGTGATCACTGATGGCCCGCCACCATACCCGCAGGGCGTCCTCCGGCATATGGTGGATGCTCTCCGTGTATATCGGGCTTCGTACCTCCTGCTCGGTGTATAAGCCCAAAGTAACCGTGAACTCCTCCATCGAGAGATTGACGTCCTGCCCGAACATGCGGAAGTAAACCTCCGACTGTGTTGTATCGGCGCCTGGCACCCTCATCTGAATCTCAGGCGTACCAGACGCGCGGGGCCTGCAATAATATAATATAATATAATAAATTAAAAACGTAACAATGTGGAGTAACTTACGTAACGCGTATCGTGCAATAAACCTCCAGTGTCAGCTCCCGGTGAGCTGATAGTGGCATACTGAAGCATCGGCTCCAGGGCGTATCCTGTCCAATGTACCTAGCCGCCCGGTGGTGAGCGTCACAAGACTCCAAAAACTACCAGGATATAATCGTGCTGGGAAACGGGTGCATCTGGCGTAGGCGAAGGTATCGTGTGTGGGCGGGATAACTCTCATCAAACTGCACATGAGGGTAGGTGACCAACACGTCGTCACCCTCAAGAGGTCCGCGGACCCGCCCCCGGCCCTGGCCCCGGCCCCGGCCACGGACATAGCCCTGGCCCCGCTCCATCTGCTCGAGCTCGTCCTCAATCTCGTCGTCCAAAAACTATAATAATAACAAATAATAATAATTATTATAACAATAACAATTACAATAATAACAATAATATTTATAATAATATTAATAATAATATTTATAATAACAATAATAATAATAATATAATAAATACTAATAATAAATATTTATAATAATATTTATAATAATATTAATAATAATATTTATAATAACAATAATAATATTAATATTATTATTAATAATAATATTAATAATAATAATATTTATAATAACAATAATAATAATATTAATATTATTATTAATAATAATATTAATAATAATAATTATAACAATAACAATTACATTAATAACAATAATAATAGTAATAATAATAAATACTAATAATAAATATTAATAATAAACAGAAAATATAAAAAAAATTTCTATCAGACGCGGCGTATAGGGCTATACGCCGCGTCTGATAGTCCCTATAAACCGACGGCCGGACTCTGGCCGACGGTTTTATCCATCCAAACAACAGAATCATCATCATCACATCATCAACAATACATCATCATCATGTTAATGTAATCATCATCATCAACATAATATTAAAAAATTACCTCCATGTCGTGTCGGTGTCGGGTCAAATCTCGTCGGCTCGTGTTGTATTCCGGTCGGTGTCCGTCCAATATAGGCTCGTGCGTGGATGCTCGGAGGCTTGGTTGCTCGGGCGGGAGTTTGAAATTTGAAAGTATGTGGCAGTTGAGCAGCCGGTGACTGATATAAGGGGCCCAATACGCCGCGTACAGGCCTATACGCAGCGTATTATGCCTATTTTTTATTTAATTATCATTATTTATTATTTATTATTCTAATTATTATTATTTTTATTTTATATTATTTAGTTATTAATATTAATATTAATTTGTTATTTAATTGTTATTATTTATTATTATTATTATTATAGACTTTTCATCCATTGATACATTGTCTTCTATAAGCTGTCTAGATCTACGTTAGAGGATTTCCTTCGCCAACCCTTGCGTATCTGTTCATACTGCTTCATACATTGTCCGTACAGTGCTTTCCATTCGAGGGCCGCCGGTACGACGCTTCTTTCCCAATTAAGGTTCGGCGTATGCATTGGGAAATCTCCTACCAGTTTGATATATATCCAGTAATTACCTCCCCAGTTAGCGATGCCTATAACCACTGGATCTGAAATCAAGTCAGGACCGATTCTCAATGGGAAGTAATATTCGGTCTGATTACCAGCTAGGTTGACTAACACACACGCGTATGTCTGAGCAGCCACGTGACCATGACCGGGTATGCTGAACCAACGACTCGGCGGTGCTGGTTTAACCGTGTTGGAGTACGAAATGCTGGAATGAACCCAGCCGTACAATCTTTCATCCTCTTTGCTGAACATCGCCCTCCACCAACCTTCGTTGGTTTCCAGCTCGTTCTACATTGCCCGCCCTAATATCCGGCCAGAGTTTCTCATGTAGCCCAAAACCCACGGTGATTGATCGGAAACCGCAGTTACCGTCTGGGCGTACGTTTTTTATGTCTGCGACGAACGGATAAGCCCAGCCAGGAATGACGCTCCTACACATTTATATCGCCAGTATCTGCGCTGGCGAAACCATCAAAGGAAACCCGAGGTGAGCTCCCGTAGGTTTCGATGTCTTAGGTCGTCCCCGACGAATATTAAACCGCAACGCTGACTAGGACAACGAACGAGACAGCGAGGATGGGGTGGGGGTTTCGTTGCTGGGCACCTGTGGCGAGAATGGGGTGTAGGAGCTGTGTCTGAGGAGATCTGGAGCGGGGGTGTAGGAGCTATGTCTGGAGAGATCTGGAGTTTGGGGTGTAGGAGCTGTGTCTCGGGGGATCTGGTTTTTTGGTACGCCCTCGAGGATCCTCTCTTTTTTTGGGTGACTTCTTTTTAGATCTCTCTGGAATAGCATATATGAGCTTCGCGAAAAAACTTTTCTTCTGATTAGGGTCATCTATGGGCGACAGCATATCGTTGATTTCACGCATACCTGCTTCGAAGTATGGCTCTTCGTTCGGCGGATAGGCTGGATCAAAATTAAGCCTCCTCCAGAACGGGTCAACATACTTTATTGGGATACACGTGTCATTAACTATGTATCCCTCAATCCGACAAGCACATGGCAGCCTCGAAGACGAATACAAATGGTGGTTGCATGAAGCCCCACCGTCACGCAACTTGTGTATCAACTCATAATCGTTCACAAGTAGACCCAGAGCGTGAGTCGACACCCTGTTTATTAACTTCTTCAACCAGACGTGCTGTAGATATCCTTCCATGAACTTGGAACGGGAGTCGTGAAAAGATTTACCGATCTCTTTCATCTGCGAGTCAACCATTTTAAGGATGTGCCAGGCAATTGTGTCGAGCGAGTTGTTGCTTCCACTGAGGTACCTTTTCAGATTTGCGTGCTGGCTCTCAACTCGGTTCGTCGTAGTTTCGCCGTAGTTTCGGCGTTCGTCGATCCAACATGCTACAAACTTGTGTCTGTATGGATCCAGCCAACTGGTGCGAATGTATTGCCAGACCTCTGAAAGATAAAGGGAAACGTTATTAACACGTGTGTTTAGGCTATTAAAAACTGTCATCCGGTTCGAAGGACTCACCTGCTCTATCGTCCTGTATCAAATGACGCTCCATGTTGATGCGACGGTTGTCGTACTCCTGTATCGTCGGAGACTGATACAGGACCTTCCACCAGTACGCAAAGCCCGTCCCCATATCCGTCTTATATAGGCCCTTAAAATTTCTCCTTATTTCTCGGATATATGCCACCTGCATAAATTTTTGGTGGCATTAGAGAAGACCGCTTCGCAGGCGTTCATGAGGGCCTGGTTCGTGTCAGTCAGGATCACGCGTGGCTCCATGCAGTCATCGAGCATTTGTTTAAGTTTCTCCAGAGCCCAGGTGAAGTTCCTCTGCCGTTCCCTGATAACAAACGCGGTGGTGGCGATACAAAACGACTTTGATGTCGACGTCACACCGATAAACTGAACCAACGGCCAATCGTGCATGTTGGTGTTGTACGTCGTGTCAATCATCAACACCTCGGGGAACGCACGCCACATCTTATGTGACTTATTATGACAGAAGAAAATTTCCTCCGTCCTGTCGTCGGTATCACTCTCCTGGGTATAGAACGTGAAACCGTTGCCTACGAGAAAGTTTTCCAGCGCCTACATTGGATGAAATAAAAGTTTAGTAAATATTACAAGCACGGAAAGTACACATTAAAACTACAAATGTTTTGAACTACCTTCATAGGGGTGTCGCCTAGTAGCCCATCCCTCATAATCTTGGCGGTGTGGTTGTATATATCTTTTATTAAGGTTGCACACTGGGAAACTTTTCGCGGAGGGCTGCTTCGATTTGTTGCGGCTTAACGCCGGTCCTGTGTAAACTCTCAACCATATCCAGCTGGTCACTGTTCATTTTTCTAAAAGACGCACACCCCTCCTCGAATTCAACGGGATCGTGGCTGTGAGTCTCGTTTACCACTTGAACCCTCCAACAGGCACCCCTCGAGTCTTACCTGCCAGGGATCTTAAACGGACAACATTTTTTTATGCTGCCGGTACGTCTCATCGTCGCCTTTATTTTGGGTTCGCCCCCACGATTGCATGCAAGGTCCACAACGATTTACCTTGACCGCTGGACCACAACAACAAACCCATACTCCCGTCTTCTAATTTTTACCCATTTCTCCAGGCTCCTCACGGCTCTCAAAAATCTGAAACAGTTTTACGCTATTTATTAGGCCGTTTATTAAATAACATACAAATAAATAATATTAACTTAAACAAAACACACTGTGTCTTACAGCATCTGTTTTATACGAAACATTCACTTCGCGTATGTAGTCGTTATCATACTTATCTTCGATATTTGGGTTTGGCCCCGCATGAACGTTTTGCCCGTGGTGCGATGAAGACTCGGTTCCATAAAAAGGATCATTTGCTACCGGTGGCTGGTATGATGACGAAGCCTGACCTCCATAATCCGACCAGGCGACAGGTGACGGGTACGCCGGCTGAATACCATAATCCGACACGAAGTACTCCTACAATACATAAATAAGAAATTCAAACAACAGTGCTAGTGATAATAATAAATAATAATAACAGCTATAACGAAACCTGGTTCAAGTTTGGCAAGCCCGGCGAGCCAGTGTTACCATAAAACTGTTCGGGCTGACAATAAGGTTGTTGGGGCTGGGTATCATACCCAACATACTCCTGAGAAAACGTAATGTAGCATGTGTTAGTAAAAAAACTACCAAATTCATACTAAATAAATATATAACGAAACCTGGTTCAAGTCGGGTAACCACGACGTGCCAGGCTGATCGTTAGCGGCGTAACCCGGCTCCTCCTCCGGAAATAAAGGTTAAACCAAGACATTCTAGGTATATATAATACAAATGTTATATTGTTTTTTGGTTGAATGTTGATCAAACACACATGCTTTATAATAGAGAAACGAAATGAGGGGAAGGGAGGGGAGCCAGGCTCCAATAATTCAGCAAAAGTAATACGCGGCGTATAAGGTACGAGTTGACAACCTAGCCCAGCTTTTGCAGGGCAGGTTGTAATCAAACCAATACGCCGCGTATAGGTCTATACGCGGCGTATAAGAGAGCTTTTCTAGAAAAACCCACCAGCTTGTCTTGTTATGTTTTTTGTTTTTTTTTTCTTTTTGTTTATTCTCTTTTTTTTGTTATTTATAATAATTATCATTAATATTATTTTAATTATGAATAATATATTATTATTCACAATTCGGCAAAGCGTGTTCGGTAGCAGGCCTTATATGGGAAAATTGACATTGCAAAACGACCCTTCAATTTATTGGCTGCTATCGTTATGGACATCTTGAATCAGTTACGGTGATTACATTGGGAAAAACTGAAAGTGCCAAAAGAACCCTTTCTTGGATGCTCTCGGTATCGGCATCTCAAATCCGCCTCTTCGATATCTTCAAACTCCAACGATCTTGACCTTCGGCCACCACCGGCAACCGTAGTTGTGTTCACTTAAACACATATCAGTCGTCACTAAGCTTAAGCTTAGGCTTGCTATTAGTTTTATTTTTAGTTGTGGGTATTCTAAGTTGGTCATGTTGCGTATATTAAAGAATTATCGGCATATATATATACGTATACATATACAGTAGATGTGCGTTATAAAAATTCATTGCGCCTACATAACCAGCACCAGATCGAGACACTAGTTTGATGAGTTTCAATCTCTCGGATCCGCGGTATCCATTAACGGCAGCGAGAACGTGAGCCCATACTTTAGATAGACAAGTGGAAATTCGGTCATTTCTCCAGCTCAACGAGCACCAGAATGAGATATTAGCCGGGACTTACCTGAACCGGTTGACACGTATGCTGACGTGGATTTAGGCTCCGTGTTGGCGCTGATATTAACACGTTTGCATAATACACAATGAAAGCACAAACTCAAACAACAATTCATACAATAGCAATTCTCTTCAACGACCAGTCAAACAACAAGAAGAGAAAAATAACGAAGACAATTGCTATTGTATGGATTGTTGTTTGAGTTTGTGCTTTCATTGTGTATTATGCAAACTTGTCAACGAATGCGGATCCGAGAGATTCAAACTCATCAAACTAGCATCTCGATTTGGTACTGGTTATGTCGACACAATGAATTCTTATACCGCACATCTACTATATATATAAGCCGATAATTCTTTAATATACGCAACATGAACAACTTAGAATACCAAAAATAAAACTAATAACAAGCATAAGCTTAAGTTTAGTGACAACTGATATGTGTTCGAGTGAACACAACTACGGTTGTCAGTGGTGACCGGCGGTCAAGACCGTTGGAGTTCGAAGAAATCGAAGAGCCAGATTTGAGATGTCGATAACGAAAGCAGCCAAGAAATTGAAAGTTCGTTTGGAAATGCTAGTTTTCCCAAGTAAGCCACTGTAACTGATTAAAGATGCCCATAACGAAACCAGCCAATAATTTAAAAGTTCGTTTCGCACTGTCAATTTTCCCAAATAAGTCTTGCTACTGAACGCCCTTTATCGAATTTCCAATAATAATATGTTATTGATAATTAAATAATATTAATGTTAATAATAATCATAAATAACATTAATAATAACAAAAGAAAAGAAAAGAAATAAAAAAAAGGAAAAAAAAAACCATAATAAGACAACACTGGTGGGCTTTTCTAGAAAAACTCACTAACATAACTAACACCCGTTTGATATAATACAATATAATATAATATAATATAATATAATATAATATAATATAATATAATAATAAAATATTATATTATATTATATTATATTATATTATATTATACGAACGTACCTTCGAACGTCTTGCGTCGCCGCCTAACCCCGGCATCTGAATCTCTAGCGTACATCACGTACCTAATAATAATATTTTAGTACTAATAATAATATAAAAATTAATACTTTAATATAGAATAAAAATAAAAATAATATAATAATTAATATTATAATAGTATTTTAATATTATTATTTTAATAATAATAATATAATAATTAATATTTAAATAGTATTTTCAAATTATTATTTTAATAATAATAGTAATAATAATAGTATTTTAATAGATATAATAGTATTTTATTTTATTAACAATAATATTTTCATAACAACAATATCTTAATCATAATATTAATATTTTAATAGTAATAATATAATAAAAATTTTAACAACACCGGTAATAGTACGGGATATCTATTTTAAGTTTGGGAGGCCCTGCGAACTAGGGTTACCGTAAAACGGTGGGTGCCTAGACAAATTTAAAAGTAAACCATTCATCAAATCTCTGTCATAATATCTACAACTATGTCCTAACATGTACTAAATGAAGATAAAACGAAACCTGATTTAACTCCGACTGACCGTTAGCACCGTCCGACATCTCCTCGTCCGACTCCGGAAACATGTATGGTTGTTGGTGTTGGTTGAATTAAGAGGGTGAGGGTTATGAAAAAAAAAGAGGAAAAGAAATGGTGGAGAGGGAAGGGAGGGAGTCGGGCTCCAATAATAAACAAAATACAATACGCCGCGTATAGGCCTATACGCGGCGTATTAGGCCATTAGGGTACGATCTGACAACCCTATGACAGAGCCAGGCTAGGACATCAAATCGTACCCTAATACGTCGCGTATAGGCCTATACGCGGCGTATTCATGGGTGTGGAGGGTGTCCATAGTAGGACCCTTATCAAAAGCACGACAAATTTAGTAACGATTCTTAAAACCAAACAACTATATTTGTAAGAGCATTCTTATCCCATCCCTTATCTCCAAACCAAAAATTACACTAAAACTCGCTTTATTTTCTCTCTTCATTTCAATTAAATAATACTTTTTATACCTTTTATCATTACCTTTTCTCTTTCCTTTACTCACAACCACTTTCAAAATATATTAAAAAATTATAGGGGATGAACAGTAATTTTTCAAATATACAGAAACATCACTACTTTTTCTAAAATATAAAAACTATTCACTCACAACACCCTAAATCACTCTCTAAATTATAAAAACACCCCTCACATAATATGAGGGGTTGGATGAGAATGCTCTAAAGCACCTAGTTTTAGTAATGATTTTAAGCCAAACAACCAAATTAAGAATGTAGTATAAATGGCATAAATACACCATCATTTATAGAAACAAATGCAACTATGCAAGCTATCCTAAATCAGTAACTATATGGTTTGTAACCAACTAATATTTTCATAATCCCTATCATTAATATCAATTATGGGTCGGCCTAAAAATTTGGGGGTTGATGAGGAAATTGGAGAGGTGGGTCCCACCACACCCCTAACACATCCCCCCCCTCTTTATTCTCTTTAACTTCCATGCTTTGATGTACCCATAACGAGGTTTTTTGCAGAGAAGAAATCAAGAAAACCCTCTTTGCATTCTCATATTTTCTTGATATTTTTCACTTTAATTTTTTCTTCTATTATTATTTTTCTAGTGTTTCTTGCGTACACAACAAATAGGTGTAAATATAGGGATAGACTCCTACAGAAACAACAAACACCCAACTGGTTTCTCTTTGATTTGACTCTTTGTTTGCAAATATTGTAACCAAAATGCCAAGAAACTGCCACTTTCTTCTCCTCTTTATATCTTGAGATCCAACACAACACTCTGTTTACTTTTATTTCACCAAAAATACAATCTTTAACCGTTTTCTTTAATCTTGCTTACATTCCAAATGCATTAATCCCATCTTAAATTTTTTATCTTGTCATCTTTATGAAGTTTTGACACAATGAGAGATGATAACTGCAAGAAAAGCAAGGTTAACTTTATTTATTTATTTTTTTGACATTTGATTAAAAGTAATTGATTATTTGGTTATTTATATGATGATTGTTGAATATTTTGTTGGATTGAAGGTTTCTTGGCCTAAAACACTAAAGAGATGGTTTAGTGTTAAGAGCAAAGCTGAAGATTTTCATGCTGATTATTTTAGTTCTAGAGGTAGGTAATTTTTAATTTTTATATAATTTAGTGTTTTGTGTTTATATACAGGGAACAGTAATTGACCTGCAAGTTTTGCTTTATTTATGCATAAATGACTGAATGTTTCAGTTCATATTTTATTTGGAATTTAAATGGATTTTATCCACCTTTTCTCTTTTCAGTTCAAGATCTGTTCTTTGTTTTCTTCTTCAATTTATAATTTTTTTTTACTAAAAGGAAATTTCTTTAATTTATAATTTTAAAACACATTTTATGAAATTTCTCTTTGCAGATGGAGATGAAGATTGGATCAACACTTACAATGAGAGAGAAGATTGCAACATCAAGAAAAATAAAAGAACAGGTCCAATTTGGCAATTTCATTATATTTAAAAAAAATCCCAATTCTTTTTACATATTTATAAGTTGAACCAAGATGAAAAAATGCTAAAAATCTCAACTTTTTCACACAAAGATTAAATTTCATAATGTTTATCAAAAACCCAATCATTTTATATAATTATAAGTTGAATTAAATGAAAAAAACTGCTAAAAATCTTAACTTTTTCACAGAAAGATCCAATTTCATAACATTTAACAAAAACCCAATTCATATCACATAAATTTTTTAAGAAAAATAAGATGAAAAAAGAATACTAAAAATCCCAACTTTTATTTTTTATATTTTATTTTTTTGCAGAAAGATCAAGTAAAAAGAGTAATGTTAATAGCCATAGCCGGAGCCGGAGTAGGATTGATCTTGATGATGATCAAGTGACAGATGTTCATAATTACAGGTTTGTTTAATTAAATGGTCTATTTAATGTTCATATGGTTTTTAATATGTTTGTAAATAAATTGATTGATTATTTGAATATTGCAACAGAATCTTTGCAGCTACCTGGAATGTGGCCGGAAAATCGCCGACAAGTGGCCTGAATCTTGAAGATTGGTTGCATACTTCACCACCTGCCGACATTTATGTTCTTGGGTGAGTATTTTTCCTTCATTTCTGAACCACATTAAATCTTATCACATTTATTAATAAATTGACTAATTTTCTACCAAGATTTTTAAGCTTTTAGTTTTGAAAAAATAATAGAATATTAGTAATATTTCCCCTAAATACGTATACATGCCATGTATGTCACATGCATTTACGTCAGGTTCTCTATCTCTATTTCAATTATTTAACTAAAAAAACGGTACCTTTTAACATTTCCGGCATATCATTTTCTATATCTATGTCTATTTAATTAAATAATATTTTCTTTAATTCCCTTTTTTTTCTCTAAATATTTCTTTAAAATTTTGAGATATTGTAGACATAGAGGTGTCTTTATTTATACTATTTATAAAAAAATTTAGAAGACAAGATAAAATAAAGAAAATAGTGGCTAAGATAAATAATTATCTATTCTACACTTTCACTTTTTTTGCGAAAACGAAATCTACTCTTCTAATGTTTTTCTCTCGTGTTCTCAACATACTATTGGTTAAAAAACATGCCCTTTCAAGAATAATCTTGTATCCATGCGTTCATTTTTTTTTGTTAGAAACCAATTAAACTCGAACTTAACCGTAACTGAAAAAGACCAAACCCATTTCGGTTCGGTTCACCAAACAAAATTCCAAACCGAATAACCCAAAAACCAAACCGTTTCATCTCACATTTCTCATTCTTTGTTACGAACCCAGGTTCCAAGAAATCGTCCCATTGAACGCGGGTAACGTGTTAGGCACCGAAGACAACGGCCCCGCCAAAAAATGGCTAGCCTTAATTCGAAAAACACTCAACACTCTCCCGGGAACTATGACCACCCCGTACCAAACCCCCTCACCCGTCCCCGACCCGGTCATCGAGCTAAACTCGGACTTCGAAGGCTCAACTCGCCAGCGATCGTCAATCTTCTTCAACCGCAGATCATTCCAGTCATTATCCCGAAGCATGAGGATGACAGAGTACGAAATGCAGGTGTCACACCCGCAGTTTGAACGCAGATATAGCGTTTGTGATCGCACAATGTATGGGAATAGACAAAGTGATTATTGTGGGGGGTCTTCGGATGAGGATAATGGGCCGGATGATTCGCCTAGTTATTGTGGTTATTCACATGGTGCGTTTAGTGGGTCGTTTTCGATGGAGGAGAGGGATAAAGCGGGTGCGAATTTGATGTATTGCTTGGTTGCTAGCAAGCAAATGGTTGGGGTTTATCTTACTGTTTGGGTGAAGAGTGAGCTTAGAGATGATGTTAGGAATATGAAAGTGTCTTGTGTTGGTAGAGGCTTGATGGGCTATCTTGGAAATAAGGTAAACACTTTATTCAATCTTTGAACCTGCCCGACATGCGACCGGCTAGTTCAAATGGATGCCGGTCAAATAGTTAATTACTTAACCTGTTATGTAGCCGGCTTCTGGTTAAACCCCAAACATGAACTTAAAATGATTTGCATTAATGTTTATGTTAAATGTGTGCAGGGTTCGATCTCAATAAGCATGTCGTTGCATCAAACGAGCTTTTGCTTCGTATGTAGTCACTTGACTTCTGGTGAAAAAGAAGGCGATGAGTTGAGACGAAACTCGGATGTCATGGAAATTCTTAGGAAAACTCGGTTTCCACGGGTTCAACGAACAGGAGACGAGAATTCTCCACAAACAATCCTCGAGCATGAGTATGTCAAAAGTTTGTTAGAAGGTTTGGATGTTAGTTTTTCTATGTTTAAAGATTTCTGAATGTTTCTTGTGTTTTGTGTGTGCAGTCGAATTATATGGCTTGGAGATTTAAATTACCGGATTGCCCTCTCGTATCGAGCTGCAAAGGCCCTTGTCGAGATGCGAAATTGGAGGGCTTTATTGGAAAAAGATCAGGCAAGTCTTGAAACTTAGTTTTATTTTCTGCATATTCAACCGTGAATTCATAGTTATGACTCTATTATACTTGTAATAATACGATAGAGCGGGTTGGTCAGGTCGAGCCTGGTAGCGGGTCAAATGGGTTCGGGTCTGGACTGGTTATAAGTAAAGTGAATTTAGTTCCAAAAGGGTTTGGTTAGTAAAGTATCAATTTTGGTTTGGGGTCAGAACATATTGTAAGCAAAATGAGTTTGGGTCGAAACAGGCTAATTTTTTTTTTAAATATCAATTTTGTTCGGGCCAGAAAAGGTTTTGATCAAGCGGGTTTATGTGATTACAGCTTCGGATAGAACAAAGAAGGGGACGTGTGTTTAAAGGATGGAGTGAAGGGAAGATATATTTCCCTCCAACATACAAATATTCAAATAATTCGGATCGATATGCGGGCGATGATATGCACCCGAAAGAAAAACGAAGAACACCCGCATGGTAAATATTTAAAAAAAAATGTAAAGTTTAACAAAGAACCTCATTTGTGACAATTTTAACTAATATTCAACCGATTTCTCGTGTGAAGGTGTGACCGAATCTTGTGGTATGGTAGAGGACTCCATCAAATGTCATATGTTCGCGGGGAATCAAGATTTTCGGATCATAGGCCCGTTTACAGCATATTTATAGCCGAAGTTGAGTCGATAAACCGTTGTAGAATCAAGAAAACCACAAACGGTTCTTCACGAATTGAGGTTGAAGAACTATTACCATATTCAAGAAGATATGGTGATCTTAACATATATTAAGGGCTCACTTGGCATTGTAAGATTTGTATTCTTTTATTTTTGCTAAACAGGTTATAACTTTATTTGAGTTGTTTTTAAAGATTCTTTATGTTCTTTTCAGGAAATCAATCATTTTGGATTTCTTGTAGTTACAACTTCTGAACTTTGGTGGATTCCCAGATCCAAATTCTCAACCAGGGTATGCATAGGCTTTTAACCTACCTCAAAAGAAAAGATTCTTAGGTGTTAAACAGGTCGTGTTCACGGGTCGGGACCCAAACCTGACATGAACTGAAAATTGATACCGACCTATTTAACCCGTATTATTTTATTTTTCTTGTTTTTCATTTCAATGCACAAAAATTACATATGACAACAAGAAAATAGAAATATATAAATTTTAGTTTTAACTATAAAACTTTGATTTTTTTTCCTTTTGTACTTTAGATTTTGCCATATAAAATACCTAATCTCAACAAAAAAAATATACAAACATAAAAAATGATTACGCTTGAACTACAAAACATGGTTTTTATTCTATTTTATCCTTGCCTCAGCTAAAATATATACAAATATATAAAATATCTGTAGTTATAACGCAAAAACACATTTTTAAAAACATATATAAAATTAAAGCACAAACACGACATGTATAGCTAAACATGCCCTCAGGTTTGACCTGAACCTGTTTAGTCTAACCCAAACCTGTAAATTTCTTGTTAAATTTATGTCGTGTCAAAAACTTACACCCCTCTTCGCTGTTCTTATAATCTCTTTATCTTTTTTTTTTTCAAAGAATCTTGCTAAACAACGTGATATGGATGAAAATATCAAGTACTTCAAGAAGATGGTTGACCTTTTGCTTGATCAAACACACGCATTATGGTTCATGATCGATCAAACTCGTGTGTCATGATTAAAAAGTGTTTGGTGTTCGCGATCCAGGTACTATAAACAATGATTCTTCTGTTAAACATGTTAAATCTTGAATGATTATTGGAATCACTTTTATGATCAAAGTTTCTTATTGCTTCTGCAGACTGGGATCAATGCATCAAAGTGCTCATCATTCTTTTAAAATTCCCATTTCAAGTGATGTAATAATGACTTGTACATTGTGCATTAAGAGGTGTTCATTGGTCTAGATTTTGGAATTTCTGCTCAAAGTTGAGGGGACAGAAATGGGATTTGAAGCTTTTGTTTTTGGGTTTGAGGGATTGATGATTTTATACTGAAAAGGTGTAATTTTTACTGAAAAAGATAAAGTTAAAGATTATTATTGATGGTGCTACTGATGATTCATTTTCCTTTGGGTTGTAAATTGTTGCAAAAGGAAGATAAATGATCAATCTTCTACTTTACCATTGCAATGTCACTGTTTGGGTACATTGTTGCTTTTTTCAGATGTTTGTGATTTTCTTTATCTTTCAAGATATTGCAAAAGAAGTGAATTGGATTGGTTGGCATATTCTAGATTTTGTCAAATGATCAATTATTGTTTTGTTTCTATTGTAAAAGAAAGCACAATGGTACACTGTATTTCATAAGATCCATTGATACAGTACAATATTATGTTATATTTCAGTTTTGATTTATGCTGGCTGTGTGAAATTTTTAGGGTATATACAAAATAGTGCATCAATTAATATTTTCTTTTTGTAACCTTATTATAGCTTTAAAATTAAGAGTACAAAATTGTAGTTGTATACATGTAGGAAAAATATTGCCCTTTTGATGCTATTATCTTATGGTGTAGATGGATCTGAGAAAGTGCAACATTTTCACCTCTTGTATCTTGGCTTTGGTTGTTTTGAGCTTTGTTAGGAATTGGTGCAAAATTGATCCGAGTTTTGTATTCTTAGCTCACATCTTTGTGATTCATAAACAAGTACCAAAGGAGGAGCGCTTTCAAGAAACTATTCGTGAGATCTTGCCATCATGGTGATAGGTTTTTGGGGTATTTGGATGCGAAGGACGATCTACGTTTCTCGAACAAGGATGCCAACCCTAAAAGGATTCCGGTAGATATCAAATACCTCGGCTTTCTTTGAGTTAAAAACATGTTAAATAAATGGTCACTTGGCTAGATTGGTGTAATTTCATGCTCATGTAGTTATGTTGTAATCTTGTTGTGTGTTTGTTTGTCCCTTGTTGGGCGGTTTTTAATAAAGTTCACCTTTCAAAAAAAAAAAAGAAATCTTATGATCAATTGTTTATTGTAAAAACATCCGTGGGACTGTGACTGGTACTTACATTTCATATATTTATCTTGAGATACGATGTAAAACGCGTTAAATTGTTATTATACATGATTATTCGTAAACATTATTTATTTAAGCATTGTTTCAGTTTTGATTTATTTTGAGCATGAAAAGTAATAGTATTTTAGGCTATATATATTTGAAAGAGTTCATCAATTAGTATTTTAGTTCTTTATGTTCATGTTACCTATAAATTCAGGATATGAATTGAAATACAATTATTACAACAGATACTGATTCTTTGATGCTCTTTTAAAATGACGTGAGATGATGTCGTTAGGTCTATTATGTTCTGTAACGAGTTGGTGATAATATTTATATTTAGAAATTACTATTTAAGTTTATGATATGCCAGGGTTCAAACAATTATTTTTGTCCTGGTCAACTTACTATATATTGGACATTTGGACCACACAGTTGAATTTACTGATAGGATTGTTAACTAAGTTTAATCGATTTCAAGTAGTTTGATAAAGAGTTGGTATGAAACCGAACACAACATGAATATCTGTGGGTTCATGTGACATGTTTAACCGATTTTTTTTTTCTGTATATAACTTTAAACTTAGAATTTTACAACGAAATTGTAAATGTGCATAAAAACAATTATATATAATCTTTTTAGAAATAATGCATCAATTAAAATTGTAGTTGTATACATGTAGTTAGAGGTGCACAAACCGGTTTTTTTAAAAAAACCGGTTCGGTTATTAACCGGACCGGTTTTTTTGGCCCGGAGTTAATAACCGGTTTTTTGCTGTCAAAACCCTAACCGGTCTAACCGGTTAGGACCGGTTTAGAAACCGGTTAGAACCGGTTAATAAACCGGTTTTTTTTATTAACCGGTTTTTTTTATTAACCGGTTTTTTTTTTTTTTTTTTTTTTTAAAATTTCGCGGTTTCAAATACGAATATTTGTTTTTTATATTTTGTACTTAATGAAGACCATTATTTTTTCACAGTATAAACAAACCGGTAACTACAAGGCAAAACGGTAACTACAAGGCAAAACGGACTGACCGAAGCCATTCTTTGCTTTCGTTGTTAGGGTTCTTTGCTTGGAAGATGAGTATGAGTGTGTGTTGGTGAATGTGTTTTCAACAAACCAAAGATTAAAAACACATAACTTTCATTTATAGTTTTTACATTAAAAATACAAACAAGAGTGGTATACTCGAGTATGAAATAAACGACTACGAAATAAGAGCGTATGGAGTGGTAATGTGGTATAATTGAGCGTGAGATAACAAAATAATCGCGTATGAAATAAACGTTTAGAGCGTTTGGAGTTGTATAATCGAGTGTGATCTAACCAATACCCAACCTAAACTATATATAGATGTTTGTGGGGGTAAAATGGTAAAAAAAAAAAAAAAAAAAAAAGGTCAAAAAACAAAAAAAACGGGCATATAGCCGTTATACAACGTTCAAAAACCGGTTTTTAACCGGTTAACCGGTTATGGAGAAACCGGTTAACCGGTTTTTCCACAACGGTCAAAAACCGGTTTTTTTATAAACCGGTTAACCGGTTTTTCCATAACCGGTTAATAAAAAAACCGGTTTTTCCATTAACCGGTTCGTTAACCGGTTTTGGATCTAGAACTTGTAACCGAAAGACGAACCGGCGGTTTGTAAACCGGTCAAACCGGTTTTTAAAAAACCGGTTTTCGTAAAAACCGGTTTCCGGTTTAAACCGGTAAACCGGTTCCCCAACCGGTTTTTTTGGCCATCTCTACATGTAGTACAACAATTACTGACATTTTGATGCTATTTTCTGTTTGTTTTATCGTCATGGTGATGATATTTAGAAATTACTAAGTTAATTTAATTCAATCTGCATGACTGTATATATGCACCTGGTTAAATTGTCAGCACTCATACAATTATTTATGTGATGGTCAACTTAATAAAGCCTAGAGTACAAAGTTACCTTTACTTATTCGATTTTAATTAAAGGTGTTCAACTTATTTATAGCATAAAACGCATTTTAAAAGAATTAACAATAAATAAATAAATAAATGAGTTAATGGGTCAACCCGTGAGCCTACTGGGTTCAAAAACACGACCCGTTTAGCTTAACTTGTTCTCAAATTTGACCCGAAACTGATTCGAACATGTTTATATTAAACCCAAACCAACAAATTTTATGTTGTGTTTGTGTCATTTTTAGTAACCCAACATGACTTCGATGTATTGTATGATAGACCCCCCCCCCCCCCCCAAAAAAAAAAAAAGAAATTGATGTTGATGGGTAAAACCATAAGCAAGCATTTTAGTACGTGCCTATAAGAAACTATTTTTGTATGGCAAAATTCTCAAAACAGGTATTTATGAAAATAAAATTCTAGTTTTAGGTATGATTTTTAAAGAATTCCAAAAATAAGTATTATAAACTAGTCGTGACGAGTAGATTATTTTAGTACACGATTAGTTTTCAGATCCAATCAAAAATGCCACGTGGCCATAAACTAACCGTGACGAGTAAGTTCACGAACCATCTAGTCGTCACGACTAAAGTAGTTGCATGCATCGTAATCAACAACCACGAGTACTGCATAAATGTTTTAGTCGTGACGAATAGATTACGACTTTTCGAGGCACGAGTAATTTACTAAACTAACAATAACGAGTTGTTTTGTTTACCAAATTCATCGAACCGGTTAGTTTTACAAGAAACTAACTGGATCGGTTAGTTTGAAATCTCAAGTAGTAACTACGAGTAGTTCTTTCTTATGCATTCCCAATACGAGTAGTTCTTCCGTAAACATATCCGATACTAATAGTTTGTTACCAGTTAACCCGTCGCGAATAGTTTGACCTTAAAAGCAAAGTACAAATTATTTTGAAATGTTGGAGCAAAAATTCAAATTTTTCCTGAACTTTTTTTTTCTCAAAATACAGTTTCCCAAGACTGATTTTTATATTTCCTACCTTTTCCGTCCATATTTTCAAATTATAGAAAAAAGAGATTTTTAAAACTCGTCTTGAGAGACGCATTTAGGATGCATTTGTTCTTAAGAGACGAGATTTGTAACATTTTGGTTTTTCCGTTTTCTTTCAATTGTAAACGTTACCCGACCCGGTTCGTGTTCGGGCAAGCTATTAATAAAATATTCCTTTTATTTAGTTATTTCTTTTATTTACTTATTGTTAAGACTATCAAGGATATACAAATCTAACATGTAACTAACCGTTGGATCTTCTTTATACCCTTAGCCATAATAGAAGGACCAAACTGCAATTACCATTCAAAAATTATAATAATAAAATAATATTTCCTTTTCCTTCTCCCTCTCTTCACCGACGGTGTATACCCCCCCCCCCCTCCGTTTCTTGAGCCACAATTAACAAGCATAATCAAAAATTGATCTCACCAAATCTTTTGCTAACCAAAACCGATCACACCGACGCTTTATTCATGGAAAACGAATCAAAAGTATTAGCTAATTAAGCTTATGAACCCGCGACTGATATAGGTATGGTAATACTATAAATACACGTCTATAATTCAATTAAACGTGCACACATCTTCCTCACACCCTCACGAAACTAAACCCTAACACAAATGCTAGTAACGAAGCCGTCCAGACCCTAAACTGATTCAAGTTTGAGCCGCAAAGTGTGTTCGTCGTTCTCCCTTGTTTTAGCACCAATTCTGGTAATTAAATTATGTTTAACAATCGTTTTGTATCAGCAAACCATAACCCCAACTTAATTGAATCAAACAACAACCGATTAAACGGATTGAAATTCTAGGGTTTAGAATTGAAATAGGGTTCTGGGTTGAGTCAGGTTATATGGTTTTGAAAATGATATAAAACATAAACTGAAGCACCAGCCCGTTGGCTGGTGCATTGCGATTTAAGTCACCTAAGCCGGTCCAGGCACGGAACCCCCTGGACCCGGTTTTACTTATTTATTCTATTTTTGATTAATTCTTGGTTTTATTTTATTATAATTATAATATAATATTAAATAAACTTTGTTTTAACGAAACCGAACCTCGTGAGTATTATTTTGGCCGTGGTTTCATGTCATAGTTTTCTATCTATAAATGTATATAGTATATATTTTTATTTATATATATTTATGCATAGATAATTAACATATACACAGACATACATATATATACATATAATACTATAAAACAAATATTATTCTATTTTCATGTATTCATATTTATTTATTTATTCATTTATTTGTAGTACTAAACCGATTTAGTTCAAAGGTCCGAATAAATTCTCCCATGTATATATATATATATATATATGAATTCTTAATTAATGTTTCATTTAAACATATATATAATTTTATTAAATTGCTTGAAAATACAAATATGGATAAAATATATATCGCTTACCAAATAATATTAACACAAATAATAATAATAATAATGATAATAATAATAATAATCTTAAATATAATAACAATAAATAAGGCATCTAAACCCTAAACGACACTGATATAAGGCTAAATATATATAAATCCCTTGTATATTTAATATAATATTTTATTTGTTTTCGTTCAGTTTTTATTAGAATTTGTATATTACTAATTTATTTGAATATTTTAGGTTCCGGGTTTCAACCATGTCA
The DNA here is from genome assembly GCF_021521415.1 of Bidens hawaiensis. Classification (NCBI taxonomy): domain Eukaryota; kingdom Viridiplantae; phylum Streptophyta; class Magnoliopsida; order Asterales; family Asteraceae; genus Bidens; species Bidens hawaiensis. The sequence goes on from NW_027505140.1 coordinate 65,857, forward strand.
AAAAGAGGGCGAAAACAAACAAAATGGGAGAAGGCCCGTCGCGCGGCACTTTGGGCTCAGTTTTCTAGAATCTTCTACAAATATTAAGACTTTGGGCTCAGTTTTCTAGAATATTCTACAAATATTAAGTTTATGGGCTTAGATTTACAGAATCTTCTACTAATTTTAAGTTTATAGGCCTTAAAAGTCTATATAAACACCCATAAACTTAACCCTAATCATAACCTGAAAGCCATAAACAAAATTTGGAGCTCAAGAGGTGATCTTTTGGAGGTTTTGAAGGCTTGGAATCATACGGTGGCGTGCTTATCATCCAAGAACGAAGACCACGGGTTTTATCGCCTTTAATCTTTCGTTTCTTTTGTTTTCCACCATGAATTCCTTTATTATTGTTTTGTTTTATTTTATGATGTTAGGCTAAAAATTATAGATTGCCTAGGCTTATGATGAACCTATTTTGACGTTGTGTTTTGATTTGGGATTTATTTATCGTTATGATTTTTATGATTTAGTAAAAGGTTTAATCATATTAAATTGATGCATATGGATATTTAGGATTGTTTTATTAATTGTTATTATTCCATAGTTGCCTAGATTATTGTTTGTCATTATGATAGGTTGCTATTAGGTCATCTACTTTGTGTTTTTGACTATTTTATGATTGATATGCATTAAGATCATAGGAATAATAATTATTAATTAATTAAACCTAAGTGTGCTGCTAACCTAAATCTGTAAGGTGTTAGGTTATTGATAGATCTTTATTATTTGATCTTGCTAGATTTAGTTCTTCGTAAGGAGTCCGTCTAGGTTTGATTATTTAATTATTGTCTATTGAATCAATTCGATATATTAAACTGCCTTTGATTTCCGCGCTGTAAGGTAGGATTTCGTATAAAGGAACTAAATTGTAAACAATTGGGTGACCGTAAGCGAACTTGATTTTTAATACTGGTGTGCGTTAAAACTTGTTAGAAATCCATAGGCTTTCTCTTGAGAAGGGTCAGGGGTCCTATTTGGTTTTTCTTTTAAGTGTCTATTTGACGATCCCAGTCCATAACTAAATATTTTCCCGAGTCAATTAATTACCAAAATTTAGGGGAGTCTAGCCTAGGTAGTTTTCTCATCATCATCTTATTTTCATAACAAACTTTGTTTTCGTTTAATTTATTTGTTTTCTTAAATAGTTTTAATTATAGTATTAATTTAGTATTTTAAATAAAAACCCCCTTAAACAAATATAAATAATAAGTCGTGTTTTGTAGTCGAGTCTAATTAGCTAGTAAACGTAATTTAAAGAGTCTCGTGGGTTCGATATCCGGACTTACTTAGCTGTATTAGAGTCGACTGGTTCACTTGCCGGTTAGTAGTTTAGTTAAGTTTAAAAGTCTAGAATTTATTACTTAGTGTCTAGATTAGCGTGTTTTTATATAACTACTTTTAGCACATCAGACACCCATTTATCAAACCGATTAAATCGCAATAATGACTAATAATATTCCATCGAATCTCAAATCGTTATTGGTTCTTTTCCTCATTTATTAATAATATCGTTAAACAATTAAGGCATCTTTGTTGACGTATCTCAAAGGCTTGAACGTGTTCATCCTCACTATTTGCGCAAATGTGATTATGTGTTTATTTTATGTTATGGTGGTTGGTATCTCATCCTTATCCTCATTAGTATGATCATACGCCGTCGGAGTAGCTCGTTATCCATGGGATTCGAGTGAAAAGACAACTTTTATATTATTGTTATGATATTGTTATGCTAGTTGTAGTATTTCATATTATCGCAAGGAATTGTCATTTTTATATTATATGTATTCAAAAAACCGTGATTACTTGCTCAACTTTATGTTGACAAACTATGTATTTTCCTGCATGGCAGGTAGCTTTTTGGGATGAAGAAACAAGTTAAGAAATATTTGACCTTAGGTTGCATGATGAATTAAAGACTTATTTTTTTTTAATTTTATTGTAATGTTTATTTCCATGAGACAATGTTTGTGCTTTTGCGTACTCGAATAATATGAATTTAATAATTTAGATATTGACACGTGTATTTATTTTAGTGTCTTTTGAGCTATGATACAATTATGTCGCGTCCCGGCATATTCCGCCGTAGGTTGGGGTGTGACAAGATTCCTGATTATTAAATAGTTCTTCTTTATTATACATATATGTACACACACATAAATATATATATATATATATATGTGTGTGTGTGTGGGGGGGGGGGAGTTTAAATCCCTTTTTTTAGCTTTTCATTTCATTATTGAATTCTTTATTAGTATTAGAATATTTAGTGATCAAATTTTGATTTACAACGTTTCATAACGCATGATTGGCCAAATCATTGATACAAACAATATCCAATTACTGTTAGAATGAGTTTTCCAGTCGTCGGTGGCTTACTCCCTTTTCTCTCTACTCTATCTATGAAGGCTATGAAGGAATTCGTTCATAGAATGCTTGAACAAGGTGATAACCAAAAGGAATTACTAATTAACTTAATAAAATTGATATGACTGCTATAGATGGTCCAATACTAAATAAACGAGTATCTCCTCTAGATGGAAGAAGATTCTCTTTGAAAAGTAATTTGGTACCATTTGCTATAATTACTCTATGATGTAATTGCATAATTACTCTACTTGTGTATATAATTACTCTACTTGATTCTCATGTTTAGCACGTTAATTTCATTTGTATTTGATCCAAACCCTATGTGTGTGTATAAATTCCGTATATACATACATACATACATTCATATATACACACACACACAACCATTCCCCATGGCCTCCATCCTCCGCCGCCATCCAAACTATCGGTCCTTTGCCATCTCCGGCGCCGTCCGTCAACAAAACGACACGGTTCCGTTCACTCCTATGCCTCTCGCTGATGTCAAATCGGCAGCGGAGTCTATGTTTGATAATATATATATATATATATATGTATGTATGTATGGATATACATATATGTATATATGTATGTAATATATATATATATATGTGTGTGTGTGTATGTGTATATATATAATAATGAAGAACTATTTAATAATCAGGAATCTTGTCTCTTAAGAAAAAATGCATCCTAAACGCGTCTCTCAAGACGAATTTTAAAAATCTCTTTTTTTCAAGAATTTGAAAATATGGACGGAAAATGTATGAATCATAAAAAAACAGTCTTGAGAGACTGTATTTTGAGAAAAAAGTTTAGGAAAAATTTGAACTTTTGCTCTAACATTTCAAAATAATTTGGACTTTACCTTAATATTTTCCCAAAGTTAGTCTGCTCCGTAACTTTCTTTAAATATTTGGCCTGCTCCCTCATAATTATTATCTTTTTCCAATACGTCTCTAGAGTTAAAATTCTATAAAATTCTTAGGAAAAAAGGGCTATTTTGTGCTTTCTCCCTCTAGAAAGGGCTATTTTGGGAATTTTCCCAAAAAAAACTATACTAATGAAAAGACGAATTGGTCCAATGGTAATCTGATGGTTTTTTTTATATGAAGTCATGAGTTCGAGTCTCGTTTATGATAAAGTGTCACCATCGTGAGCCTTCAAGTGGTAAGTTTTACCTGGAATTAGTGATGAGCCGAGTCACCAACGCTGTCTGCGACCACCAGCGAAGACGACCTTTTACTAATTGGTGTATTCAGATGGTCTGACTTTGTTGATCATTAAATAAAAAAAGAAAACAAAAACAAATTTATTAGTTTGTCTACTCTCGATTCTCGAAATCCCCTTAGAATAATTGTGGAAAACATAAACCAAATACTCCCAGTATCCTAAAATAATTTCTCCCTTTAAAATTATCTAAGTTTTTATTTTAATCTTGAATCACTAACGTGTACCACGTCTATATTCTTAGGTAATTTTATGATTGTTGACCGTTTCATAAAAAACGTCTATATTTCTAAATTATATATATTTATTATTGAATAAGTGAATAACAATTGTATAATATCAGGGCCGTCTCTAAGAGCACGATGGTCGTCGTGGGCCTTGCACGAGCTATGAAAATGGGCCTTAAAATATATTAAAAAGAAATTAAAACCTCATATAATATATGAAATATATTCAAAGATAATAACTTATGGGCCTCAAACCTCGATGGGCCTTGTATGATTGCCTAGTCTGTACATGCTCTAAGACGGCCCTGTATAATATTTTGGTTACATTTTCTAGAATTATATATATTATTTATTTAGAAGGTGGGTTTGTGAGTCAAATAAGGCAAGAGCAATAGGTTACTTTAGTGCTAAGCTCACAGAATTATACCAACAGTGTGAAATTGCACTCAAAACTAGAATAAAAAAGAACAAAAATCATGGGTCGATTTTTTTTGAAGTGCTCAAGAATCTTCAACAACAAAATGCACAATTATTGCTAATTTAGCATGCTTACCATTACATGCTCCTGAATATATATATTCCAAAAAACAGTCAGTTATTATCATTACAAAAGAGTTTTTTAAACTAACTATTCATATAAATTTGCATATGATCTTGAAGTAGCAAGGTGCATTATTATAAAAATTGAGAGTGCTTGTTTCGGGAGTAAACAAGTTCAGATTATAAACTAGTGTAGCTATGCTAACGTTACAGTCAAAATATGTATAAAGAGTCCCAACCCACCTAACTTATTTGTGAATTTGTGACGATATAACTTAAGCTGATGTGTTTTCAAAGATTTCATATCATAAACTATTATGAAAACTACCAGCAGTTTTGTTTTTTAATTTTAGAATTATAAAATATTCCAAAAATATTTGATGATATAGAAGATATTTACTATTTACATTATTGTGATTTTATAATGTCGTTTTGTTTTCACACAAGTGTACAACTTAAGAAAACATAACCGGCACAAGACAAGCACACAAAGTAAACCACAATAACTCTTATATCTTAGTTAAAGTATTGTGAACAACCATCAATATCATGATCAACACGGCTATATGGTGTACTCTTTGTTTACATTCACTCTGTCACATGTCAATATCACACTGCACTCCACTCCCCTCCCCTCCCCACCCCTCCACTTCAACAAGAAAATTTTCACTCTCTGTTTCCCTCACTTTTTTTAAATAAAATAACAACTTTATATTCGAAGTGGTTTGCGCGGGATACTCACGCTTTCTTCCGCTCTTAGCCCCCTCCATGAGGGGGTGGGTCCCCTCTTCCATTCTATGTCGCATAGTCATTTGAGATGGGAAACGTGAACCATACCGCATAGTCTAATCATGTATAATTATACTAGTTTGAGACCCGTGTATTACACGGGGAATTAATGAAAATTACAATATTTAAACGTTAAACAAAATATAATCAATAACATAATTATCATATATTGTTAATGCAATTACAACTTTCATTAAAATTACAGGAATTTCAAAGAAAAAACATTACGCAATGAGTTTACAAATAAGAAAAAATTTCCTTGTACACTACATTTGTGGTTGTATTGTTCAGATTACCTTGTTTATCAAGAATCAGAATCTTGAGCCCAAACCTGCTTGTAACTCTTGACAAGGCGACATATAGCTGTCCATGTGGGAACACAGGTTCTTTCAAGTACAAACCAACCCTAGCTTATATGCCTGTGCGGCACACGGGTTGAAAAAATAATTTTTTTAAACATTATTAAATATAATCTATGAAATTTTAAAAATCAAAATAATATGTAACCAAGTAACTTAAACATAGCATAAAAGAAGGAAAAAATATAAAAATTTATTGCAATATTCTAGTTACTTGTATACAACATTTGATGTTGTATTTGATAAATTATCATCACTATCTAGAATAATATCTTTGAGATCGTCTTGTCTTGTGGCTCTTGATAATGCGACGTACAATTGACATTGTGTAAAAACTGGTTTTTAAAAAATAAACCAACTCTTGATACAGATTATCCTTGACTTTTGTTTATGGTCATTAGAACATATGCCAAGCACCAATTGTCTTCTTTTTAACTTAAGAGTGAAGTTTTTTTTGCCTTTTGTGTATCAAACCAATTATAGGAATATAATGACGATCACCAATGTTACTTCCCGATACAATCTCTGCTTGTAATACATCTATTCGATTTTTCAATATAATCTCTACAAACTAAGGCTAAACCAACCATCAAGAATATGGCATGCATTGGGACTCATCATTGGCTGCAAAGTCGGGATAAGAAAACATCAGATTTTATTCTTTTAGGTAAAGAAAAAAAACATAGAATCTGAATCTGATTGGTGGTTGGAAGGAATGTTTTGGATACCTTAACACAAAATGTGCCTAGACATAAAAATAGGGAACGCTCCTATGAATGAAATCTAGACATAAAACCATTTCCTTTAGTATAGCAGTAAATTAATAATTAGGTTAGTGTAACATGGAGTGTACCTGAATTCCAAGTTATCAGTTGTTGTAGCCATGGAGATGAAGCGATGAAAGAGTAAAACTGTAATTTTGATTTCGAATTGACCAAAAGTCTTAAAATGCCCATTTGTAAAAATTTGGCACGTATCAAAATACTTAAACATTAAATTGCTTCTTTTAGACTCGTAGCCAATATAATATTTGATCTGTTACAATGTTGAGTTGTCACACCCCGACCAATGAAGGCGGAAACGTCGAGGCGCGACATGATTGCTCATTGCACAACGACACTATAAAGTTACAATATTTAAACAACTCATTTAAATCCATATCATCATTACAATTGTTCATACAAAATGCCAAATAGATAGATAAACAAATAACTTGTTCTTTCATATTCTAATATCCTAAAGCCAAGATGATAAGTTTCTTCAAGTAATCCAATCAAGCTAACATCAAACCTGTAATATTGCATAAAATAGAGTTTGTCAACACAAAGGTTGGTGAGCAATTTTCATAGTTTTGGACAATAAGTATATAGTATGAAATCCACAACTAGTATATGAAAACAATAAATAATAGCAACAATTTAGATAATAAAACCGTCAATAAGAATACATTGACGACAATAATTAAATCGTTAATAAGAATACATTGACGACACCTTTCTATATGGGGATACCATATATACTCGGAATTAACGTATGATCATACTTTCATGAGGCTACCCGCCTTAGCATTCAAGAGGCTACCCGCCTTAGCATTCAAGAATTTGCACATAATCATGTAAATCATATAACACCAAATCGAGCATTTATTTAAGAAAACATATACAATAAGTGTTGTGGTTTAAGACTCAAGTATAAATCATTTGATTTGAATAAGTTTGCAATGTCACCCCCAAAATAAAAGATGGAAAACGGGGGATGAAAAAATACTCACATTAACAAGTAACTTGAAAGATAGTGTCGTGAATAATCGGAGAGATCGGTTTAACGAGTAAGACCTATATTAAACGGGTCTTATGTTAGTAGGTAGTCTTGGAAGGGTTTAAAATAAAATACATGACAAATAAAGTAAATAAATAAAGTTTAGGATTTAAAATGTAAATATTTGAGAAATTAAATAAACGAGTTTTGTAAAATAAGTTTACTCAAAACCGGGTCTCGGTATTCTATTCATTAATTTTTTTCTTTTTTTTACTCAACCTATGTTAAGTAATAATGTGGGTTAAAATGCAATATTGCAAAACCCTTGGTTATAAGAATACCAAAATGAGGTTTAAACGAGTGTTCGGGTTTGTCGGTTCGAGACTTGATAATTGACCAAGCTCAAATTTAACTTCCCAAAATAATAAATGTTATGAGATAACTCAATAAAATCAAAATAGACTTAACTAAGTATGTAGTTCTATTGTGAAGAACCTTAATGTTCGTTAAGCGAGTATACAACTTTATCGGTCCGAACTTGTTATAAGATCAAGTTGGTTACCGACATGCCAAGTATGTTTAGAAATTAACTAAAATTGATTTAAAATATAATCTTGAAGAAAAATATGAGTTTTGGTGGCTAAAAACACACTTGTGTATCTTAAGCGAGTGAACTCGGTTTAGTTGCGGTTTTTGGTTCGGTCCTTGACTCGGAATAAGACCGAGGATGGTTACCACATACCCAATTACCATGGAAGTTGTAAAATAACTTATAAATAATAATACTCAAGTTTTTCATTTAAAAAGTTAACAATAAAGCTTTTAAACGAAAGTTCGGTTTTTGGTTCGGTTCTCAACTCGGGATGAAACCGAGGCTAGTCACCACATACCTAATACCATGGAACTTGACAAATATGAACAATAAACTAAAATATGCAGAAGTTAAGCAAGTATAACAAGTTATATGGTTAGATTTGGTAAATATATAAACAAGGACTACAAAGTCCTCCATGTAACCTTGCCTTACTAGCCCGACATTTCAACTGGCTGAGACCGGAGAAATGAAAGACCGAAGGTAAACAAGGAGTGTATATTATATATATGTTGTAACATCAAGCTTTAAGTATCGAGAAGTTAGTTAAAATGAAAGATTAGCTTAGTTTGACCTTGAGAGTCAAACTATGAAGAACAACCTTAGAATTCAAGAATTTGAGAGAGAAATGAGGAAATGAGCAAGCACAAATGAAGAAGATGGGTGTGTATATATATGGTAAGTTGAATGGGTCTTTCATAAAGGGTGTTTCATGAAAATGAGTTGGTTATAGACTCAAGAAAGCACAAACTACAAATGGGTCTTTCAAGTCTTCATTTTGGTAGTTTTAGTCCCTGGAGTTCGTTTTGAGCGTTTTCGGGGCATTTTAAGAACCGAAAAGGGTGTTTTCTTTTGAGATCCGACAACTATAAAACAAATATATAACATAAAATTCATCTTTTTGATAGTATCGAAAGGTTCGGGATACAAAACGGGTCGGGTTTACATTAAGAATACAAGTATAAAATAACCTGAAATTGACAAGTGTCACATGAGTTATACCAAAATTACCCTTCCGGTCAAAAACCGCAATTTGGCAAAAATAAACAGATTGCAACAAAATCTGACCCGTTAAAAAGCATTGAAAGAATCTGATCTGTGATCCTAAAACTACCAATCGATCTGTAGACGTTTTCATAACATTTTCATTGCTAGCCATATTTATGTATATTACCATAATAATATACAAATATAAAAAGATTTGAGAGGGTGTGTGCATTAAAAATAGATTTTAAGTTTGACTCATATAACCCGTTTGTAATAAAACAAAACCCAAACCTACCTATTCAAAACCAAATGGTTTGAATTGCCACATCATTATCAAGATTTCAAGAATTCGTTACCTGAGATCTGAATTTGAAGAAGCAAAGGTAGACAAAAATTGGTTAACCGATACACTCACTTTAAGATTCCACTGTGGAACCGAAAATACAAGCTTGCGCATACCTGCCATTGTAGTAATCTCAAATTACTTGAAACAGTCTTCATATTTTAGGTATTTCATCAAAGTTCCAGTTTTGCAATGCATGATCCCTTGTAACTTGAATAAATAATTAGATAATTACAATGAGAAAGTGAAGATATAATATAATCAATTAATCTGAAGTTCACGTTGGCAACTATACTTGCTCCACTAACAGCTTCAGCTTTCTTTGCAACCACAAACTTAGTAGACGGTAATCTCTCGGTGAGCATCAGAAGCATTCCAAAAAATCAAAAAACAAATAAGACTATAGTTTGGAAATCATGGTTCCACATTATGATGCTCATATATGAACAAACCTTAATGTAAAATCAACAATTTTTTACTCCTCATGGCAAATCAAGATTTGAGATTCATATAACTAACAGTTGACCAAATCATATGGATAACCCCACAATCTCAAAAGCAGCTTGAAATTTGAGAATTTTAAATCATCGTAATTTGCAAAATGCAAAGTCTAGAATCTTTACCTTAGAGTTCCGTTTTTAACCCGCTTGTCTATGTCGCCACTCGCCCTGCACATAAATTTGTATACATGATAGAACAAAATCACACATATATATCAACTAAAATTGTAGCTTAATCCAATAATGTTCAAACATGCTGGAATAGATTTATCGGTTGTAACGCAACTATGATTACTTAAATGAATATACTAAAAAAAAAACATAAACTTGAAGTAACCAATGGTGGTCGATTGAGCTTCGGTGATGGCTAATTGAGCAGCAACGACGGTCAATTTAGCAACAGTCAGATAAGAAGGGGCAGAGTATTAGGGTTTTATTGAATGCTCCTAAAGCGTTTGAAATTTGAATGCTGAAGAAAGAGAAGAGTGAAGATAAACCGCCTACTTTATGACTTGAAACTTTCATAGGAAGTTTTGTGACGTGGATGCTCTATTTGTTTGACACAATAGCAAATTGAATGCGGTGGCGATGAAGGAGGCGACGGAGGTGGCGATGAAGGAGGATACGCCGGCAGCGATGAAAGAGGTGCTAGCGGAACAGAGGAATGGCGATGGCGTAGCTGGCCGGTGGCGATGAAGGAGGCGACGACGGTGGATCATGGCGTAGGTGACGGCTAATATGCTAGAGAGAGATTAACCAACTGGAATTAGGGTTGATGAAAAAAAAAAAGAATGAAAAAACTGGATCTGGTTATTTCTATTGGAGCGGGTTGAACCGAATGAAATACTATTTTATGAAAATGAGTTAAAATTGATGAGAGTGGTTAAAAAGATAACAAGTGACATCACCTAGTAGTTATTTATTAGTATAGATAGATAAGTAGATTTAAAGCTAAAGAAAATCAAAATACCAAAACTTGCTTCCAACTAACACGTATCTTTAGATATTCTTGACTAATAAGAAAGTTAAAAACAATAACACTTAATCTTCTCCTTCCTTCTTAATTTAACTTTGGCGAACTTATAATATGTGCATAAATGGTTGTACGCAAGTTAACAATATGCACGCTTCCGTTTACACCCAAAGTGATGAAGACATCATTCATGAGTGGACACCCCTGACAACATGTCATGTCAGTCCTTGATAAGCTCGAATGAATGAAAGACAGGCACGTGACGTCAAGGATGCTAGTAGTCATCATCCTCGTACACTTGATTTTCCAATAACTTCCCAAAAAAGGAAAGTAGTGTGAAATGAGTTGTAGATAGTATCCTCGCCCATCATCGTAGCTTCCAATATGTCAAATTTTATAAGATACCTTTTGTCACACATAAAACTGATTTAATAATATACATTTTCAACTTTCAAGCTTAATCAATAATTAGAGAACGTGTGTGTGTAAATATACTATGTATTTCAAGTATGATACATTAGATTATTATTATGTAATAGTATATATAGTCACATCTCTTTCTCTCTTATATTCAATGATGGAGTCAGGACTTTGCTTTATGGTTAGTATTTTTCGGTGTTTGACTTTCTAGTAACCCGACGCCAAAACTTTCGTGTTAGTTTGGTGTGGGTCGGATAATAACATACAATATCAAAACAAAAGTATATTATGCTGGAATTGATGTACAATAAAACACAATGTTATTTGAAACAAAAGAGTGCATTTTAGTTCCGTGCGGGTTTTCACTATTTGAAAACAACCCACTAGGTTTTTTTACAACGTTCATAAAGTACTCTTTTTGATTTAATAGATGTAGGAATCATTCATATATATAATTATTACTTATTCGATTACACAAATGCATCTTCACGTGTTTTATTGGGAAAAAAATAAACATATACTCAATGCTTGTCTGTCTTTACAAGTTAAAATGTATTTTGAGTTTAACATTTACTCTAAACAATACTATTTTTATTTAGTTACAAATTATATAGATTTTGCGAAAAACCAATCAGTTCAACTTTTGAAAAAGTTTTGGGTTATTGGCAAATGGCCTGTTATACGTTTTACACAAACCGTAAAAAAGAAGATGGGTTTCGGTTCCTGCCTCCACCCCTACTTAAACTACCTACACACATGTGTTTATATATATGGTTTTCACGGTTATCTATTTGAAGTTAAATTTTGATCAACCATGCACACATATAGTTTAAACAAAAATAGTTGAATAATAGAAAACAAATGAAACCATCTATCATATTTTCAGAATTTCAGTCGATGATATTTTAATATTTAATTTTAATATGACTAAAATCTCACTCTTATATCTCTTTCACATAATTAATCTTTAAGGTCATACTATTTACAAAACCTAAAAATATTTTCTTTATTATTCATAACTATTAACTTATTTCCTTATTAAAATTTTTAATTATTATTATTATTATTTAAATAAAATAGAGTGATGGGAGTATGCACCGAGTAATAAATGCCAATGAGAAGTGAAAATAAAGGGAAATGTCGGAAAATGAAAAAGTATTTGTAATTAGTAAACAAGTGCATACAATTTAATTTTTGTTTTGATTTTCTTCTCTTGTACTTTTTGGCTTCTTTGGTAAGCTGTCAGACCCATATATTCAGCTTCATTCATTCAATCACATATAATAAATGTGCTGTGTGTATAAAGTGTGTATAAACAACTTTTCATATTGATTTTCACGTTTTAAGTTTGATTTATTCAGGAATCATCATCAAAGAGGAAACCCATTACTGTAGAAATTGAAAATCTATTGAGTCAAGTTTGAATCTAAGACCTTAAGATCTCAAGTTTTAACCATCACTAGACATATCCTTTTATCTTTATGTCATTTATTAGTTTCTACAATAAGATGTTTGTATTTGCTAAGATCATTTTTATTCATATTACTAAACTGACAAACCAAAAAAAATATTATCATATCAATATCAATAACCGTTAACGTTTTGTTGCACAAGATATATTTTTTTGGCCAAGTGATTCGGCTTTATTTACCAAATATAAAAACTTAAATACATGGACAGGATAGTTGCAATGTAATATATTTTCAACTGTGATTAATATATAAATGAAACAAAATATATAATCAAATGAATTGTTAATATAGGAGTAAGTTTATCATAAGAATTTTTTGTTTGGATAATCTCAACATAAATCACCCCCTCACAACTTTTTAAGAAATGAAAAGGTTGTAGGTGAATATTAATTAGTTACAGCTTTAAGAAATGAAAAGGTTGTAGGTGAATATTAATGAGTTACAGCTTACATCATCTTACAGTTTGTTGGGCCTTAGAATAAGATCAAATGTTAACAAATGGGTTTGTATTTTGGCCCAAAAATGGCATGAAGTTTGTTTGGGCTTAAGGATTAAATGTAAATAAATATTCATTTTTATGAAGTAAATAAAACAGTCACATGTGTAAGTTGTAACTTGTAACATCCATTGCCACCGATCAGTTTGCCTCCTGGTCCAATAGCATGGGATGATTGTTAAGGCTTGAGATCTAAGGCCTCAAGTTCGGACCAACACCGAAAAAGATCAACTGTTTACATGGCACGTGCCTCTGAATCGTATACCAACACCGATGACTATTTCGGTAAGGGGAGTAGTATTACCAAGGAATCTATGTGCCTTTCGGGATAGGAACCCGGAGAACAGCGAACATCTGCTGATGTTTTGCATGGGTCAAGATACCAATAATTGGCAGCTTTGGTTCTATATTGGAGCTGCTAGAATATCCAACTAGATTACAATTGTCAAAAAGTAATGGTGTTGCAATACAATCGATAATTGCTATAACTTTTTGGATCCTATGGAAAACGAGGAACGGAACAAAACGTTATAGCAATGTTTCACCTTCTGTCAACAAGGTTACTGCAGATAGTAAGTCCTCTTTCTTGTGGACAAGAATCGGGCCAAATTATCAAGAATCAAACGGCCCAAGCCCCAAGTGGAGTCCGTTTAATTATTAAAAGTCCCTTTGTAGTGTTCTTTTGTTTCTCGTTTTGTTATCTTTGGCTACACAACTGTATCTTTTGGATATGCTACAAAACACAGATTTGCGAGTTTGAAACTCTCAAAACACCAAGGAGGGTCACGTTAAGCTACAAGCTCTTTGGCGACTTTTTTTTTTTTTTTTTTTTTTTGTAAAAGTGTAGTATGTAGAGTTTACACAATTCATAAAATAGAGTCTGAAACAAACATGCCTCTATGTTGTGCAATTAAAGTCAAATGAACTTGTGACATCAAATGATACATCTTATGACACCCGAAAACCAAACAAGCATGTCCATGCATGATTCCATTAGGCTGAGGGGTGTGGAGCGCTAGAAAGGGCGCAAGAGGCCAGCCGCTCGCGCCCCGGGGCGCGAGCACCACACCACCGAGGCGCGAGAGGGGCGCGAGCGCGGAAAAAGAGGCAGGCGCAAGAGGGGTAGCGGCTGGGGGTAGCGTGAAGGCTTCTTGGGTTGCGTAAATAGAGCCGTTGGCTCATACTAATGTGTATTAAAAAAAAAAAATTCTTATTCCTCTATATATATTCCTCTATATATCACATATATATTCCTCTATATAAACCAATACATACCACACCCAAAACCATTCTCACATACCACACCCAAAACCAATATCACATACCAATATCACATACCACACCCAAAACCCAAAATCACCCTATCTTCGAAACCTTTTTTTAAAAACATGGCTGGAAATTGGTACCCAAACCTAGATTCAGATTACAGTTACGACGATTTATGGTCGGCACCAGACCAACCGATGTTTTATTCGGGGTCGCAACAATCATCCGGCTTTCAACCATCCAACATACAACCGTCTCCTAACTTTGTTGTTCCGGAGACACAAGAACCAGAAGGTGAAGCTGCGGGACAAAGAAGACGCGTCCACCGGAAAAAACAAGTTGCAACGGACGGGTCGGGTTCGGCTTCGACCGGAAGGACGAAACGGAAAATCACTCCGTGGTCATCGGATGAGAAGGAAGCCCTGTGTCGGGCTTGGATAGTCACTTCTGAGGATTGGCGTTGCGGTAATTGTTTTAACGTTTTTAATAAAAAAGTTAAATAAAAAAGTTAAATGACTTACAAATTTATTTATGCATTTTGCAGCGGACTACCAAAAGAGCAAGGTCTTTTGGACAAAGGTTAGGGAGACGTTCTATTCGCTCGTTGGGAGTACAGAGCGGAACGCCGATATGATTTCGGGTCGGTGGACCGAAATCAGAAAATTTGTCGGCTTGTTTACTAATCTGTTCAACAGGAACGCCGGTCGTATGAGACCAAGTGGCAGTGACGATTTGGCGGTTTATAATTTCACTGTCGAAGAGTGGAAGCAGGAGTGCCTGCGGAGGTATGGGACGGTGAAGACGTGGGACGATGTAAAGGTGTGGGAGAGGTTGAGAAGGTGTTCTAAGTGGGTTGAGCTGGTGGCGCCGGACGTTGATGCGGAAGTAGGGCCGAAACGGACTAAAACTAGTTCGTCTGGAGCGTACAGCACTTCCGCCGGGTCGGATTGCCGGGTTGGATTCGACCTAAACGTTGCGGGGGAGGAAACGTCTTCACCGCCGAGGAGGCGGCCATTGGGAAGGGACGCCAGGGGGAAAAAACCGGCTGAGGGGGAAGCCGTAAACATCACCGATCTTGTTGAATCCCTCAATAAATTCAACAAAACCATGGAGGTGGTCTCTAATGACAAAAAGAAAAAAAAAAGAATGAGAGATTTGGACTTCCTTACAAGAGACTTCAGTAACCTAAATCCGGTCGACCAAATGCTGATGGAAAAACAAAAGGAACGTATCCGGAAGAGGTTGATCGAAGAAGACCAAGCCGAAGAATAAGAATAATGTTTTTTTTAGTACTTTAATTTTTTTTTAGATATTAATGTGTTTTTTTAATTAATGTGTGTTTTTTTAAATAATTTCTTGTTTTTTTAATAATACGTTTTTTTAATACATTTATAAAAAAATAAACCGCTCGCGCCCCCTCTCGCGCCCCTCCACACCATGGCCCGGGGCGCGAGCACCACAACCAACACCCATCTTATCAAGTTTCTCTCTCTGCCACACGTCACAATATTATTGGCTGGCGCCCCCACTCGCGCCCCCTCTCGCGCCCCCCACACCCCTCAGCCTTAGCAATGTTACTTAAAACATGCTTTGCCTGCTAACATGTTCACACCTTTACTAAAGATCTGGCATGCCCTTACCAGTTTTAGCATCATATGTCTTCTCCTGCACCAGCTCTATAGGCGTATCTTTCGGCCCCGCTGTTGCAAAAACACCAAACCAATATTATATAACTTTCTGTGTAATATTAACTCAAAACATTTACAAAATAGAAGAATACCAATTGTCGGGCGTGGAGTAGTCCTAATTTTTAGAATCTCTAGACGAGGAATAATAGACCCAGATGCGCCTATGCCTCTTGAAACTCTTACTTTAGTACCATCTTCTTGATACCTTATTCCAACCTTACAAGGCTGCCTAAACGAGAATAACTACAATAATCATCTTACTATACCAATGTTATATTAAAGTTGTTCACGGTCTTGTTTTGATGGTTTTCAACTAAAACCATGAATCAAACTGTCAGTAACAGGTTTTCATCGTTGTATACCAAAACCAAATCAAACTGTTACAAACGCAAAGGAGTGTGCATAAAAAACAAAAAAACCAAACCGAACCCAAATCCACTAACTTTATTTTATCACTTTTATGTTTATTTTTTTAATGTTAACTAATTTATAAAATTAATAAATGTTGCAGCCCAGAAAAATTAGACCCATATGTGTAAATTAATCAGTTAATTAACAAAAAAAAATAGAGGCAAATTCATAATTTTGGGTAGGGATATGAATGAAACAGAAAAAACCGATTCGTAACCGAGATAACCGACACCAAACAAAAAGCAAGAGTTTGGTCGTTTGTCTGAATATTCAGCTCGGTTTTGGTTTTGCATGCAACTCAAACAGGAAAATCGAGACAGAATTTATGGATTTTCATTTTTAACTTTAAATAATAAGTAATTAATAAAAAATTAATAAATAGTATAACCCAAATATTTTTAGCCCAAACGCATAATAATCAATTAGCCTTAAGTTATTATTTTGGGTCAATTTCATTTTCAACCCAAAAATTTCAAGCCCGAATGATAAAACCAAAAAAAACCAAAACCGAACAATTTTCAAAAACACAAATATGAAATATTCGGTTTTTGGTTGGTTAGAGCCAAAAACCAACCCAAACCGAGCCATGCACACCTGAAACTACCTGGCTTCAGTACAGTTTCAAAGTTTGGGCTTATTGGATCAAGGATGAATAACTCTAGCCACATTTGCGGTTTCACATTAACACAATGTAAACTGACAATATTTTCTTAATTAAAGTATTCATACCCTGTAACCGGATCAACAATCTGAACATTTGAGACATGAAGAGGGGCTTCTACCGTAAATATCCCACCTTCATGTCCTTGCCCTTGCTTTATATGCTTCTTCACCTGCAAATATACAAATTCATGTCACATTAAACGTCACATATCTATATAAAAACAACAGTAAAGATAGAGTAACAGTAACTACAAAGTTCTTTCCTTCAACAATAACACGATTCTGCGATCGAATCACACGTTTTATAGTGCCTGTTTCGCCCCTATCTTTGCCCCTAATAATCATCACCTGTAACAAACCATAACATAACAATGGTTTAGGGTGCCAAGTTTTATTGTTTAAGAACAATAATAATACAATATATATTATCGTTTACATTATCTCCTCTTAAAATCTTCCAGTGATGTATGAGCTTCTGAGCTGCTTTCCATCCCATTATCTACCGGTCTGAAATGAGCTTGCATCAAACATTTAATAACAAAATGATTTATTGACAAAATGTATATCATTTCTATTCCTGTTATTCTAAATTAATAATAATCGAATTATCCGAGTAATGAAAACTTAAATCTAATCAGGAACATATATCCGAGTAATCGAAAATGTGTGTGCATATATATATTTATACACAAATCGATACATTAACAGAAACGAAGCAGAGGTTTTAGGGTTTTACCAGTGATTCCGACAAAGACGCGGCTGAATTGTGAAGAAGATGATGATCCGTTAGGTCACCTAGGGTTTCTTGACGGGTTTAAGATACGAAACGGGTTTTTGACTTGTTTTGTGTAACTGGGTATTTGTTATTCAAGATCAAATAACCCGAGTATGGGTGGTGTAGTTTTGGGGGGTGGGGTTTAAGCTTACCCGATTGTTTGGGTTTCCGTCTATGCTGTTTTTAAGTTGGACACTTGACCTGAAGCAACAAATAACTCGAGACGGTTGAAATCTCATAATAGATAGACTCGGAATAAGCGATGTTAAAGAAAATACGATAACACGAATTCCGTCTAAAGGCAATCATGTGAACGTTACGAAGATTTGCTGAGCGTTCAACACCAAACTTCTGTCATGACCACGCTCAACCTTATCGTAGGGCTCCTCAAGAACTGTCAAACTCGATTTTGTAAGATCTTTACTTAGCCTTTTAGTTTTCAATGCCCAAAAAGGCATAACTTAGTGCTTTTTTAGTATATTTGCTTTGAATAAAATCATTGAAAGTTTAAGGAGTATTTGATGTTTGTGTATAGGTTCAGATGCCAGCCCATGTACAAAACAACACCATTACAATTGGACATCATGCAACAAGTGAGTTAATTGTGCGCCGATGTTGATCAAATTAATAAGAATAAAGTTGGCCTAGTCAAGATGTTGAAATGAAGATATGGATTAACGCAGTGAGTGACTATTTATAAACAATTTGATGGTTTGTGTATAACAATTATCTAAATATATGATGGTTTAGTGTTTGTAATTTGATGATTGTTTAATGTTTTGTGAATTATCGGTTTATGGTTTTATTCCCTAAATGTCTGAAACTCTTTAAGTTTCACAACAGGTTTTTATTTTGTATAAATCCTAGAAATCAACTATAGCGATGAAGAGTGAATCTAATTTGTTTTTAAATTTATAATAAATATCATATAGGGTCGACAAGTTGTCGCAATAGGTAAATATAAAATTTATTAAATATTTACTTTTATTCCTAAAAATGTTAGCGGTGAAAAGCTATAGAGACAAAAAGTAGTCGCAACAGGTGGACTCTAAACGACGACCTCCATACCTATAGGCTATAGCAACATCAGTTTGGCGACGACTTGGTGTTGCTAAAGTGTATGGTGACAAGTCGTTGCTATAGGGCGCCATTATTTTTTTCTTGTAGTGCATGTAGTGCAGGATGTCTAAAGGCAATCATGTGGACTTTGTGAAGATTTGTGGAGAGTTCAACACCAAACTTCTGCCATGACCACGTTCAAAGGTTAAATGAACCACATCTTTTTTATGATCAAGACATGCAGATACTCTTCATGAATACATCACACATCTCCCCCGAATCATTAGCACTACACGAAGAAGTATGCCTAGAAATTAGAGCTAAACATAATAATATTTAGTTTATGCAAAGGTTACTTTATGCAATTTATTTAATTAAAAAAAAATAATGTAATGTTCAATATATTGCTTATCGGCGTCAGATTGGAATGTGACAAGTCCACGTAGGACATGTTTAGCGCCCAACACCATCAGCTCTCTTTGGTGGAAGGGCGCTGCCACTTTTTTTTTCAGGACCAACATCATGGGCGCGACCCCTCTTTGACCCGATTGTTATTCTTCAAGCCAATTATACAATGCTAACTTACTCCACTTCATCCACAATCACATTTCACCCACCATAGCATAAAAATTGGTGTGAAATGTGAAAGCCCCTATCGCCAAGCAAGCATCTATGGCGGAAATACGATTTGAAATCGAAAATTTCAAGAAATGGATTCAAAATTAAAGTAAGGAGTGGCAAATATGAAAATAAGAGCTTCTGTTCGTAAAATTTGTGAAAAATGTCGACTAATCAGTCGGCGGGGACGAATTATAGTAATACGTTCCAACCCAAGACATAAACAAAAACAAGGATAATAAGACTCGTTAACGACCCAATATACAAATAAGAAGGGGAATCTTTTTTTTACATGAAATGGATATATCCATATATGACTAACTCAAATTTATGAGACGATAAAATATGGCAAAAGCTATACAGAAAAAGAGTTCATTTGGACGTACTAGTTCACGTAAGAGTATATGTAAAATACCAAAGGGGGTTATTCATATTCAAGCAATGTCATAAAATGCCCCTTCACATACCCTTTTTCAGCCCTCTAAACGTATAGTCTTATATGGTAGATTTATGCAATTCTAATTTTTCAACATATTACATTATTTTAATAGGATTTTGCCATGATTGAAGGATCTCCATGATAGAAGGATCTCCCAGATTGAAGAATCTTGATTTGTTTTCATGATCAATAATTTAAAAACTCTATAACTATCTAAGTAAAATATTAAAATATAATTAATATGAACAAAATTACGCATACTAAACTTATACAGTACATACTATTGAAGATCATATTTAGATAAATATTTTGTAAAAGAGAAAATGATGAAAATTACCAAAATCATCTCCTTCAAATTTGAAGCTAAGGCCAAGCAACTCTATTTAACTAAATAAGATTGCCTTAACAAGATCAACTCATCATCCTAATCGAGGTCATCAGCAACAAACTTTCTAACCAAATATAAAGCGAAAGAGAGTTCAGCATAACAGGAAAGCTAGCCTGCATAAGCTTTTTATTTAGTTTATAATTCTGTTATGAAAGAAGACTGCTTATACAGATAATTAGTCGGGTTTAAACAAAATGAAGCGTGTACAAACTTACTTCACATTGGTAAGATTTTCCCTGGTCTTTACTAGGGGTGTGGAATGATCGATTCGGTTCGGTTTTGGGCTAAAACCGAATTAAAAATAAAAATGTTGTTTTCTTTAGTTTTTGAAAATCTTTCGGTTTCAATTTTTCTATGTTGCAATTTAGGGCATGAAAATTTTGCGCCAAATTAATATGTCGGCCAAAAATATGAAACTGGATCTAAATTATTTTTTGTTAATTAATAATTAATTGATTATTATATATTTGTGCTAGAATATTTAGGTTAAACTATCTATTAAACCAATTCAAATTACTTCAAATTTAAAATAAAAAGTAAAAAATCTATAAGTTTAGTTTCGGTTCTTTCTGTTTTAGTTACATGCAAAACCGAACCAAAAGTTCGTTTTTTTACCAAAAACTTAAGGCACACAATAATTTTTACTGAATATTAGTCAGCAGAAACCTTGATTTTGGGCAAAGTCATGAAGTTTTAAGAAACCATGTTGTTGTCAAATTTGCATCTAGACACACTGTGAAAAAATATCGTTAAATTAACAACGTTGTCCCTGCAAAACTCACTCACCGTTTAAAAAATAGGCTAAAAAGCCATTGACTTTTGTATCTTTAAGATACACTCAGACAGATCAGCTGATCAGATCTAAATCACCACTCTATTCCCATTCCATTCCCTCTTCCAATACTGGATTTTAAGGTCAGTAAGTTATAGTTTTTGAAGGCTATGCTACATGTTAAACTCATGCAGTTGCTAGTTCTAATCCCATGCCTTTAATTTGTGATTATGAAAAAAAGTCAATGATTATTAATCTTATTTTCTGATTTTGCTATTTGTTATTTTGTGATATGAATCTGCTAATTGCAATTGTAGATTTCTTTTGCTCTTGGTCACCCTTTAATTAGTCTTGGTTTAATTCATAGTTGCAGACGAAATGAGCGATTTTGAGATTGGACACTCAGTCAAAATTCTTCTTGATCATGTAAACACAGAACACAACCACACAAATGCAACTTCACCGTCGATTTACATGCTATCTGGTGCACTACGAGATATGAGCCCAAGTTCTTTCAACCCTCGTCTGGTTTCTATTGGACCTCTGCACAGGCATGATGAAAATGTGCAAGCCTTTGAAAGGCGGAAAGCAACTTATCTAATTAATCTAATGAGTTGTATAGATTGTCTGCAAGAGCAAGTATTGAAATCATGTATGCGGAAGGTGTATGATTCAATGGTACAAATCAAGGCATGCTATGAAGATCATGTGTTTATGAAATGGAAAGATGCTGAAATTGCCCAAATGATGGTTATAGATGCGTGCTTCATACTCGAGTTCATTCTCTTGATTCAGGAATATGATGGCGAATCAAATTCAAAATTATTGTCGCTATATCAATATATAACGCAGGACTTGATGTTGTTCGAAAACCAAATTCCTTTCTTTATTCTTGATCAAATATCACAGTGCACTGTAGCGGAATTTAGGCCTAATGTACCCCTTATTAAACTTATCGATCCACTTCTATCTTTTCACAACCTATTTGAAGCACATATAGATACCAACAATATTTCCATTGATACCACTCATCATATTCTTAGTCTTCTACATGTATGCTACAAGCCACCTTATAATATTGCAAACCAATTCAACAGGTCAAGAATTCCTTCGGCTGTAGATCTAGATAGGGCAAGGGTTAACTTAAAGCCTAATAAAAATCCTACATGGTTGATGGGGATGGAAGTGACCTTATCTAGGTTCACATGTTTTTTTGGGTCTTAAAGTAAGCCTACTCTTAGGATGCCAGTATCTGTTGGTGATTTCATGATAGGTAAAAGAAGAATTAACAAATAACAGAAGAAGAATTAACCAACTTTTGCCTACTCGTTTATTCGCTTCAACAGTATTTAGTACAACCATTCAATAACGAACCTAACTGACTGTTTGTTAAACTAATTACAAGAACACTCCTCTATCTTACGAGTATTACAAACTAGTCCTTCTATTTCAAACTATTACAATTAGGACCCTGTACTTTCTGATACGTAACAATACCTTCCCCATATTGAAATCCCTGACCCAAGGATAGCTATAGCTTGAAGTCTGGAAATCTGTACTGAAATTCATCACTGAACTCCCATGTAGCATCACAAATTGGAAGGTCTTTCCATTGTACTAGAACTTGGCCTGCAACTCTGTTTCGTCTTTTGCTAACTCTTCTGTCCAATATCTTCAAAGGTTGCAAGGAAAACCTTGGAGCAACAGTAGGTATTATCGAAGCATGTGTTGGAGGACCTGTTGCTTTCTTTAGTAACGACACATGAAAAACCAGATGGATCTGAGCTTCCTTTGGTAAGTCCAATCTATAGGCTACAGACCCCACCCTTTCCACTATCAAATAGGGTCCAAAGTACTTAGGAGACAACTTATTATACCCATTTGGCCTTAAAGAAGTTTGCACATAAGGCTGCAATTTAACATACACCCAAGTACCTGCATCAAAGCTTCTTTCATTTCTTTTTTGATCTGCATACTGTTTCATTATGTTTTAGGCTTTGTGAAAAGCTTCTTTTAGTACCTTTAAGGCGTCTTCTCTATCACACATGATATCATCCACCTCTGCTATATTAGAGTCTCTATGAACATAAGGAACATGCAAAGGTGGGGCATACCCATACAAAGCATGGAATGGTGTAGTCTGAATAGTAGTATGAAAATTGGTGTTGTACCAATATTCAGCTAGTGACAACCATCGATCCCAAGATGTAGGCTTTTGTAACACCATACACCTAAGGTAGGCCTCCAAACATCTGTTCACTACTTCGGTTTGTCCATCCGTTTGAGGATGGTATGCAGTTGACATGTTGACTGAAATACCTTGAATTCTGGTAAATTCCTTCTAAAACCCGCTTAAGAAAATGGTATCTCTGTCTGACACAATTGTAGAGGGCCACCCATGGAGTTTGTAGACATTATCTACAAAAGCCTGAGCTACAGAACTTGCAGTATATGGATGTGTTAAAGCCATAAAATGAGAGTATTTTGTAAGCCTGTCAACTACCACAAAAATGACCTCTTTGCCCCTGGATTTAGGTAAACCCGTAATAAAATCCATACTAATGTCTGAGAAAACAAAATCTGGTACAGGTAACGTTTGTAATAACCCCGGGTAAGCCACCGTCTCAGACTTTATTTGGTGACAAATACTGCAATTTCTTACAAACTCTCTAATTTCCTTCAGCTGCCCTTTCCAATAAAACATGCTTTTTAATCTTTGTTGAGTAGCATGCACACCCGAATGACCACCCAAAGCTGTAGCATGGCATTCTTTAATAATATCATATCTTAAGCTTGAATCTTGACCCACCACCAATTTATTCTTTCTCCTAAGGAGTCCATCTTGCCATGTAAAATGGTTTGATGAATACCCTTGTTTCAAATATGAAATTTGTTTCTGAATTACAAGGTCCGCCTCCCAAGACTTCTTAATTCTATCCAAAAATATTGGTTGGAAGGAAAGAAGTGTTAAGTTGAAAATAGATACTCCTTGTACTCTAGAAAGAGCATCAGCAGCCACATTTTCACAACCTTTTTTTATATTGTATCTCAAAGTCATAGCCCATTAATTTCACCAACCACGAGTGTTGCAGGGGTGTGGTAATTTTCTGGTCAATTGAATGTTTCAAGCTCTTCTAGTCTATCTTTATAATAAAGTGGCAAGTGATAAGATAGTAGTGCCATTGCTTAGTGGCTAAAATAATAGCCAAAAGCTCTTTTACATAAACAGACAAGGTCTGTTGTTTCGGAGATAAGGCTCTACTAATAAATGCTAAGGGGTGTTTCCCTTGATTTAAAACAACAAGATCATGCGTTCGTGTTCTTTCAGAGTCTTATCGACCTCTTGTTGACGAGTGTTAACGTTGGCAGCCATTGTTGACGCGAATTAGGTTTTGAACGAAATTAGGGTTTAGAATTGACGAATTGTAGGGGAAAATTGATCGAACTAATGATCAATTAGGACTGAACGGAACTGAATTTGTTGAATGAATTGAAGGAAATTGATCGAATCAAAGATCAATTTCAAGAAATGGAAACGAACTGGAAAATAACTGGAAGTGAGTAGCGATGGTGGAAGAATTAGGTCACCGGAGCTCCGACGGATCGGTGCTCTGATACCACTTGATAGGTAAAAGAAGAATTAACAGAATAACAGAAGAAGAATTAACCAACTTTTGCCTACTCGTTTATTCGCTTCAACATTATTTAGTTCAACCATTCAATAACGAACCTAACTGACTGTTCGTTAAACTAATTACAAGAACACTCCTCTATTTACGAGTATTACAAACTAGTCCTTCTATTTCAAACTATTACAATTAGGACCCTGTACTTTCTGATACGTAACATTTCACCGAGGCGATTTTAAGAAATCTCATAGCTAGCATATGAGCAGTCAGGTATAACTCGTAGTTATGTTACATCATATGCTTATGCCATGGATATGCTTGTGAATACTCAAGAAGATGTTGCTAAGTTGGTAGACTCAGGAGTTCTTGCCAACTACTTGGATTCAAATGAAGAAGTTGCTAATATGATTAACAACATATGCAAAGA
Source organism: Bidens hawaiensis (assembly GCF_021521415.1). Taxonomy (NCBI): domain Eukaryota; kingdom Viridiplantae; phylum Streptophyta; class Magnoliopsida; order Asterales; family Asteraceae; genus Bidens; species Bidens hawaiensis. The sequence continues at coordinate 91,084 of NW_027505140.1, forward strand.
ACTTGTGTGGGCAGATTTCTTTTACGACGAAAAACAGTTGGAAACATTGAAGACGCACACCAAGGGTTACTGGCAAAAAAATATGGCCTGGCTAAGACGTACTTACTTTAATAGCCCATGGCATATGATTGCTCTGTTTGCTGGAATCATCCTATTTGCTCTAACAGTGGTTCAGACTATTTTTACTGTTAAGTCTGCCTAAAGCTACAACTAGATTCCTATTGTTAGTTTCCTCTTTCTTTTGTTGTTTACTACTATACTATATACTTCGCAATTTTCACCTATACTAGCTAAGAGACGTTTTTATTTATTCAAGTTTGGCTGAACTAATTTCAGTATACGAATTCTACGCCTCCCCCCCCCCCCCCTCTCTCTTCTTAAGATCAGAAAACCAGTTGAGTAGGACGTGTTTGAGTTCGGAACGGGTCGATTGAAGAACGAGTTACTTTGGTTGGGGTTGAAACGGATTTTATATGTGTATCTGAACACTTGATTAATCATCTTTAGTCATTGAACAAGCATGATTAATACAACAAAGTGTTAAATGAAAAATATATGTTAAGATTGAAGATGATGCATATACAAGGCCAACCCATTGAAGATTAAGATAATCTTATGAATGAAGAAATGTAGTTTTATGAATTTAAGAAAAGTTGATAAACTTATTTATACAAAACTGTCTAAATAAAGATCATAGTGAACCATTATTGTTGACGCACACTATCTTGATATAGTGTGTAACTTATTCATTCTTGCAATATTGAGGGCTATTAGAGAGTTGTTCTAGTGATTAGTTGATAGAAATGAATCACTATCTTGATATAGTGCTAGATATAGAGTTTATCATTATTGAGAAATTACACAATCTTAACACAATGAACTATCGAAGAATTGTAGACACGCACTATCTTGATACAGTGTGTTGAAGACGACAAATTTTTTATATGAAAAGTAAATCATGTAACAGGTGATCCCTACCATTTATGGAGACATCTCCTGAAGAAACAATCAAAAATCTATTTTGCGTTAGATTCAAGACCTTGTTTTCTTATTCCATTCACTATGATGCTAAAAATATGAGTTGGTTGCAAAATAATTCTGCAAATCTTGACAAACGAAACAACTATTTTTGGAATTTCAGAACTCATTTTGCTCTTTTATTTTGAGACGTTATCATTATTATTATTTTTTTCATTTAACATATTATTGTGTTTGACTTTAAATTTATAAACCAATATTAGAAAATTGCCTATTTTTCATTTGTTTGTCAAATCGTATCACTTTGTCATGTAAAAATTATGTTCTTTTCATATAAAATGATAAAGCCTTATAAATTTTTTGGATGTTGGGATTTCTATGGCTTTTTTCAACAGTGTCAAACCGGTTGTCAACCGTTCATACTTATTTTGACGTTACAGGTCTGACTTCTCCAGAAACACCATCAAATCAAAATACACCACTGTGGAAAAACCCCTTTGATCACGTTTTAAACTAGGGCTGCTCACGAGCCAAGCCGAACCGAGCGAAGGCTTGCTCATTGCTTGGCTCGTTTACAACCGAACCGAACCGAACGGCTGAAATTCGAACCGAGCGAAAAACGACACGAGCCAAAATCGAACCGAGCATTTTCCGATCGAACATCGAGTTATTTCGAGTATTTCTTTATTTCTTTTTCACTTTAAAATTTTCAATAAGAAACAAGTTTGAAGGCTGTAAATAATATATTTTATAAACGAATTATATGTTGTAAGTTTTTAGGAGAAAGAAGTTTGAAGTGAGATATAATAAACATCTAAACAAACTTTTAGTATTCTAAAAACTTGAATCTAACTAATAAACTATAAAATTGACTGAATAGGAACAATTTAAAATGGTTTAAAAAATTGTATACTTAATTTTTATGTTTGTTACCTATATATTTATATATTTGTTCATATATAATTATATATAAAATAAATTAAAAATATTCAAGCTGAACCGAACCGATCAAACTGTTGCTTGGCTCGTTTACAAACCGAACCGAGTAGAGCAACTCATTTACAATCGAGCGGAAAAACGAGCGAGCATTTTCCGAGCGAGCGACGAGCGAGTTCGAGCGACGAGCGATTTGGACAGCCCTATTTTAAACCTAAGACCATAAGTTCTAAACCTTAATGTACCATCACCTCCGTGCCACTGAAGACCAACTACATGTCGAAAATCTCCTTCATTTTGTTGCCCTTCAAGACACAAATTACACATAGTGTTAGGAGCAAATCAATAAACTTAAATGACAATAATTATAAATTATCCGTAACTTGTGCATAATATTGAAACCACTTTTGTAATTAACTCCATTATTATATAATAATTTCCATTCCACCACCGAATTCAACACATCGTCTGAGTTCCGACGGTTGACTACTCCGGCGACACATCTTCCTCTGCTATTTTATTTTGAAAAGGTACATACCCTAATTTTCTAAGTAGATCAGATCTAATTCTTAATTTGCATCTTCTTCATCATGCTTGCTTATTCTCCACAGCTGTAGATCTCAATTTTGGGTTTTCTTTTTTAGGTTATGCTACCTTCGTTTGCAGACACCAACGCGGCCGAACAACCATATTCCATCGCATCCACGCCATCGATAAAGAAGGTATGTTCTCATATTTTAATTGTTGAGCAGGTGCTTTTGTGTTTTATGATATTGTATTTTGGTGCCAGTTACTCCCATGTTAGTTAACTTGCGGCAATGAAATATTTTCATGGTGAGTTTCACTTTCCTTACTTGAAGTATATATGTATATAATCAAATTGGTGAATTCAGGTGGCCTTATCCGTGGAATTAATCAGCCATGATCACAATTCACAAGGGATTAGAAGCCTTTCAATTCTGGTGAGTTCCATACGAATTCTTTCAGTTTGTATTTATTCAAAATTTATCCCTTGGAGTTCTTGAATATTTCTGATGATAATCAAATTACCTTCTGGACTAATGGTAGTAAAATTAAATAAGAGACGCTAAAGTTTAAAATTCCAAGTTCAAAAATTTTATATTCAATATTTGATAAGCCCATAATACACTTACATTTTTATCTTTATATTGTAAGAATCAAATTGAAGAAACAATCATGTATCTTGTACTACATGAGTGGTATAGGAGTCTCAAGGGTTGTTATCATCTCTAATACTATAACTCCTTATGGTATGTGCTCTTTTCTCACACTATATATATATAGTTATACACTTTATTTTCTTTTGTTAATGAATCTTTGTGTACTTGAAGCATTGTTGAATGAGAGGATCAAACCAAAAAGCATTTAGATAAGAACATGATATGAAGAACAAAAAAAAGTCAATTCTGACTTACATTTAGCTGAGGCAGAAATCAAACTTATTGAAGGAGAATCCTTGTGCAAAAGTTACATAACACAATATTAGTAAGGTCCTTTTTTTTTAATTTATTTTTTTAAACAAATAATCACGGTAACATCTTTTTTATGCGTTAGGAATTAAATAGAGAATATACGGGATTTCTTGATGATGCTACTGATGATGAACCTAAGGCAAGGAAATTTCTATTCCTACAACAACAGAAAATGTTGGTCACGGGATTGAGGTATTGCAACATGGTACTATAAAGACTTATGATTTGTGCAGGGTTAACTTTTTTACCATATTTTTTTATTCTTATGTTTTTATTTTTTTTTTCTCTCGTGAAAAGGCAAAACACGTGCTTTTATATTTGATAAGGTATTTGTGTTGAATCATTACAAGAAGAGGTGTTTGTTGAGGTCTCTCAGCTTATGCAAAGTGCTTTAGCTGGTTATAAGGGGATGCATATTGTTGTTTGTCTTTAAGGATTTTTAGCATATTTAATTTGAGATGTAACGTAACCCAACTCATGTGTCTTAAGTAGAACTTGATTTGGGTAGATTTTGGGATCAAACCAAACAAAAAACAGACAATTTGGTTTCTTAGTTTTTGAAAACCGTTTGGTTTTGTTTTTTCGTTTCTTGATTTGGGTTCAGTTTTACCATTTGGTCTCAAAATTCTTTTAGTTGAAAAAAATTGGCCTGAAAAAAATGAATTTGGGCCTAAATCTTTTTAACATATTCTGGCATATGTCATTTTTTATTTGAATACACCAATTGTAAAGATGCTAACCTGAGTGTGTCCATTACTCGTGTTGTTTGAACCCGCCCACCAAACGGTTATATTTATTAGTAAGTGTGTTGACTTTATTTGAGACCACAACCCGATATCATCAGCATTATTATAATGAAGTATGAATGTTAAGTAATTTGGATATTGTAAGGTGGCAAAAGGGCTCAAAATCTATTGCTAATTAACTTTAAAACGATCTCATGTACTATAGGGGCCAGGCACAAAAAAAAATATTTAAGTAGTGGTTGAAGCAATTGAAAAAGTAACGCAAAAAAACCTTGCGGGTATGAATTCGTTAACATGGAAATTTGGAACATTGGTGGTATGGAGATGTGGACCTATCAGCCCTTTCACATGGGACATTCCAATGGGGATTGCAACCGGGAATGCAAAAGGGTACGCTCTTCATTCTCATTTCAAGGTTAATTGGTGAAGCCTTTTGACTTTTCTCTGAATTCATTAGTAAGTTTATCGACTTTATTTTGAATTGTTAAATCCCTTTTGTAACTTTTTAATAAGTTGAAGGTTTTGATCATGTAGAACAATGTAAAGGGACTTGCATACAGATTCAAAGAAAGTCCATATAGTTTTAAACAATTTCCTTGTCAAGAACTGTTTTATAATATAAACCTTATGAACAAAGTGTTTCATTTGTTATTTTAATATGGTTTAATTGCATTAGCTTGGCATATTTGTATGAAGGATTGGAACCAAAAGTGATCCACTGCAATGTTAATTAAGCAATATTTGCACAACTTATTAGGACCCACATCACCACACAAGTAATGGACACTTTCGGGTTCTTCACAAATCTTATTCTAAAAATATTTTTTGCATTAACTACCATTGTTTTTGTCGGCATGTTTTGTTTGTACAGTTAATTCACAAAAGATATTAACACAAATATAATTGTTGGTCTTTTAATAAAAAGGCTGACAACAAATTTGAATGGAGTTATTGGGATGGACCTTAACTATTACAAAAATATAATTGTTGGGACTAAAAAAGTCAAAGTTTAACTAATTGACTTAAATGGTCATTTGGGTCAAACTACGAGGACTAAAACTACATGTAACTTTATGTTTTATGTTAGATCGAGATCTTGGAGAGGTCTTCATTGGGGCATGGGTTGAACTATTGGGGAAGATGCAGGTGTTAGCCCGTTTGTTGGGCCATCCGCGTAAGATATGGATGCATTTTAGCTTAGAAAGAAAAACAATTTCTTATATTTGGACTTAAATTGAATTGGGTTTTTTAATATTAATCCAATGAAGATATATTGTATTGCGTATGTGATCATCGCAAATATTTATAAATTGTTTTAGATGTTATAGATGCAAATAACAGCATGTGGTCAATTGAACAACGATAACATTTTTCCTCCACATTATCAAACGGTTTTCATTTATATATGTTAAATTTTAATTAATTACATGTTATTTGATCATCTTATTCCATAATGTACATTTGTCAATGCATGCTAAACATAATTAATGATGTTAAATCAAGATTTTATGTACTCAACCCCGTGTAGTATATGGGTTTATAACCTAATTATATCATATATTAGACTTTTATCTATTTCTCCCTCATTATACGTAAACCAGGAAATGCATCTTTCACAATCCTAAAGCAATTTCTATTAATTAATTAAAAAGTAAAACTTATATTAACTACTTGATTATCGATCTATATAGTTTAAAAGAGGATGGTGACGCCACATAAGGGAATTATGTTCCATGTTTTTGATATATATATATACATATATATATATATATATATATATATATATATATATATTTGATTATTGAGCATTCCAACTTGATTTTGGTTCTGGCTGAGTGGTTGTGTTATTGAATGGTGTTTTTTTTATTTTCCCAAGTTTGTTTCAAGCTTGACATGGATTTTTTTTTACTTTCATGGCTGGTGGGCACTACCTATGGTAAAGCCTTACATTAGCTATTCGTATTGTGTATGCTTTTCGTTTAATAATTATACATGTTCGTTGATTTTTGTTTAGTGTCGTTGAATTCATGGTTTTTCGATAACTATTCATTACTTCAGAGTTAAATTGCTATATAGTAGATGTGCTTAAATTTGCACTACAAATTGAGTTTTCTATTGGTTGATTTAGGTATCTGTTTCATTAATTCTTTTTTTGAGACCATTGTTGCTTGTTAGTGTTAGCTAATAACTGATAGCTTCATGTTACCAGTTTTTATTAATAAGTTTTCGTATTTAATTAATTGGCTTTAATATTATGTTGTGCACCTTTTGTGTTATATAACACATAACTTATATGTTATCTAAATGCTAATATAATTTTTTTATTTTGTTTGCATGCTATAAATGTGGTTGCTTCAAATCCTTCAATATTGAATTGCACACAGCTGGTTTCCCATGTAACACTTTTAAGTTTTAACAATCAGCAAAATCTCTGTATCCATCAACACAAAAATCAAAAGTTTGAGGTAACAATCCAAACACAAACCACAAACAAAAAAATAGGTAAAAAATATCACACAGGTATGCTTCTCGAAAATATCCAAACCACACAGCCTAATTTGTCATTATTAGATTGCCACTGGATGCCTTGTGGCGATGTGCAAAAACATATTTAGACAAACCACCCTACTTATTTGTTACGAATAGTCAACGCTAACATTTCAGCATCTTTTTCCTTGAACAGCAACAGTGGCAACCGTTCACCATCCAAGTGACATCAAGACCTTTGATGTATGCAAGACCTTTGATGAATCATATAGTGGCAACCGTTCACCATCAAAGTGTTGACAAAAGTCCATCGGTTCGTATATTACAAAATAATTAAAGTTGTATTTACACTGATTTTTTTACACAAAAGTTGTCTTATGTAACCCCAGTATCAGTTCAGTCAAAAACTATATGCATTACAAAATAATTTATTATTACACCATAACGCATCAATAACAACTAGTCTTTGTTCAGTTTTGTCACACCCCAACCTACGACGAAATATGTCGAGGCACGACATAATTTGCATCATAGCTCAAAGACACTAAATATAATAATAAGTGTCATATCTAAATTTATTAATTTACAACAATTGTATACAAATAATTCAAATGAAAAAAAGAAATTAATACAACATTTAGACTTTTATAATTTTAGCCTAAATCCAAACTAATTTTCACTTCATATAACAACCTACATTATGCGTTAAAATAATTTGTCAACAACTTATGTTGAGCGAGTAACCACGGTTCAGTATAAATATAATCATAATAATAAGAAATAAACAATTCCTTGCGTTTTAGTGAATAACATCAATTAATATTAACAAATAGATGCGTCCTTTCAACATGCCACTAGATTCGTACATGTTTGCTTGGATAAGTTTGCAACCAATAAGTGTGTCTTTTTGAACATGCCACTAGATTCGTATATGTCTACTCGGATAGCGTATGATTATACTATGAGGATGAGATACCAACCAACCATAAAGCAGTAAACACATAAATCATATAGCAATCACAATCACGCAATTAATGGAGTTGTGTTTGAGTGAAATAATAATATAATAATAGTTTCTAGTACGCATAATGCCCCCCCCCCTCCCCAAAAAAAAAAACAAAACAAAATAGAGAAAAAAAGGGATGTGATTACTCACCCTAGAGATATGATAGGTGACGACGAGATGGCAGCGACGTTAAGATGGATTAGTTAGTTAGTCCTTTGAGGAGTCTTGACGAATTCTCCTAATTTTAGAGTATTATCAAATGAATTGATCTAACGACATAAACAAAACAAGATATGAAAGCAAGGGTTTATAATGGATTTGGGGATCGATAAAGCGTTAACTATATTTTATAATAATTTTGTTAAAATTGAATTAAAAGCGTAAGCGATTAAAATATCATTACTTTTCGATTTTTAAAACAATAAAATGCTAATTTAATAGAGTATATATATATATATATATAGGGGTGGGATCTAGAGATAACTTCTCTTAAAGAGAGAACTAGAGAACTAATAAAAATTATTTTTAACTTTTATTTAAAAAATATTTTGCAATTTTTTTTTCTTTCCTCCTTCTAATAAGATGCTATTGTTCCTTAAAAAAAACGGTCATAGTGTTTTATTGCATATAATACAACACAATTGCATTATATAATACACACTATTGAATATATGCAAATACAACACTAATAATTGTACTCAAAACACACTATTGTATATGCGTAATACAACACTAATGCACATATGCACTATATTGATTTTTTTGTATTTATGGATATAATATAACACTATTGCACTAATAAAATACAAAAAATTACATATATGCTATTCAACAATATTGCATATATCAAAATACACACTAGTGCACATATGCAATAAAAAAAGTCGATGTATTGCATATGTGCACTACAACGAGTTTTTTTATATTATGTTTTTATTTTTTTATTTATTTTTTATTTTTTTCGAGTGAATGGTAACAAAATATAAAAATAATGGCAAAAAAAAAAATTAAAAAATATTTTTTTAATTAAATTAAAAATATTTCTTTATTAGTTCTCTAGTATTCTCTTTAAGAAGGAGTTCTCTCTTGATCCTCTTCCTATATATATATATATGATGGGGTTATAATAAGAAGTAGAGTGTGTCTAAAAAGTGTAAAATGTAATTTGGTACGTTAGATATGGTGATCTAACGGTCGAGATGGAAAGTGTGTTTCTTAAGGTGTGTGTTTTATTTTTATAGCTGTTTTATAACACTCTAGGAGCATAATCGTCTAGTGTATTATATTATATATGGAAACATTATAATTCTATAATTTTCATATTTTAATCCAAAATTAAAATACAACACCAAGAAAATCGTAATCTATATCCAGTATGTTTTAAAACACAACACCAAATTTTAATCCATATTTAGAACACAACACCAAGAATAAAAACACACTTATTTTTTAATGGCGACTTTCATTAACAAAAACACATACGAGTTATAACTTATAACACATGGAACATGGAAACATGCGGATGAATAGCACAGTTTGATGATCATAACACACTGGGATTAGGGGTGCAAATAACCTGAGCTACTCGCGAGCTACTCTAGATCGGCTCGTTAAAAAGCTCGATCGAGCCGAGCTTAATCGAGCCCGAGCCCGAGCTTGAGCCTCAAAATAAGCTCGTTTAATAAACGAGCCCAAGCCCAAGCTTCACTTATCGAGCTCGAGCCGGCTCGCGAGCCTAAACGAGCCTGCCATTTATATATATATATTTTTAAATATATATTTAATAACTATTAATTAATATATATAATGTTATGAAAAAATAAATAAAAATAAATAAATAATATATATTATTTTATACATAAATTATAATAGAAAAAAATATTAAATTAATAGTAATTATATAAAATAATATATGATCAGTAGTAAACGAACGGAGCCCGAGCCGAGCTCGAGCTTCAAAATCCACTAACGAGCCGAGCTCGAGCTTTGAAAATAGAGCTCAAAACGAGCCAAGCTCTGTGCATGTTAAACGAGCCGAGCTCGAGCCTGTTCGAGCTCGAGCTTGGCTCGGCTCGTTTGCACCCTTAACTGGGATAAGCTAGACGAATTAAAACACAAAATACAAATTTTACTTTACACATAATAATTAAATACTTACAAGACAATTATACAATGTTTAATTATTGAATTCAAGCTTCAAATCTTCCACCAGGGTTCTTTGTCACTTAATTTGGGGAAACACCCAGAAGAATAATACTACTTTCAAATGTAACAACACCCTGGCTTAAACGGAAACGCCTGAGTGTGACGTACAGATTGCTAAAAACACATGTGACACTATTATGTGACAATATTATCATTTATTTATTCAAACTTCAAGTACACAAGTTCGAAACAAGGAAATAACATTTAATAAAAGAAAAACTCAACAACTTGTCCATTTGTTAAATAACCTAAGTCTAGTGTTTTTATCGAACTTCATCCTCTAATAATCGTACCTGTAGTATGTATCTATCTATTATAATAAAAGCCTACTCAATTTTGCCACTTGTCAATCTCATAGTCATCCTCATCTTTTTTTCAACCTATTTTAATATATGATCCTTTATCTTTAAGTCATTTCAATATATGAATTTAAGTTTATTTTTATTAAAGGCAAATCCTAACCGATTTATTCATTAACATCAATGGTGAAATAAGAAAATAAAGAAATTTAACATTAAAGTTGCAGGCATGTTAGAATAAAATTTTCAAGTCCCAGATAATTGTAAATTAAAGAAAATAAATGCGCGTCATTGTCGAAGAATTTGGATTTGTATGGTAATAAATTACAAAGTATTTTTAAACTGAGATTCGAGCAACAATGAATAATATTGTTTATAAGGTTGGTTTCAGATTTTTGGATTTAAAATTTTTTCATATGCATTTTAATTGGGAAAAATGTGTATTTTCTTAATTTTCTCTAAACATTTTGTATAAATATTGCAAACATGGAGAATGCCTATTACATAAATCTTGGTGTTTAGCTTTAATTAATTTATTAAAGTTGAATATTATAATTACAATCCATATGTATAACAATTTACCATATGAACTCTATGTCATTTATTTATTTGACTTTTTATATAATATAAAGAGTTTTAGTAATAAGAAGATCAATATTTAGTTTTCATATTTTATTCCATAGCTCATACCAAAATGCTTCGAAACATATATTTTGTGACTTGATTTATACCTTTTTTACATATTTAAATATATTTAAATTAATATGCCTTATAAGACCAATTACTTAATTAAAAGCATTCAAATTCAAAATTTTAAATCAACAAATTTATTTCAATCTCATTCCACTATTTTCCTTTTTCAAAAATCATTTAAGATATTGAAACCTAGATTCATAAAATATCGTTTTCGTTAGGTTTTTACATAATTTCAATATTATATGAACTTATTAAATATATTTTTATAGAAATACAACGAATTGGGTTATGTTAATGTAAACTATTGGTTAGTACATAATTAAAGTGTTTATTATAGTTTATATTCAAAATAATAAAGTTATACACAAAATTTTAAAAAAAATTACAGTTCTAAGGTTTATTATTAAAATATGTTATAAAAATTCATTAAGATTCACGTCTTAATTATAGTGTAACTTAATAGAGATATTTATTATTTTTATTTTTATTTTTCTTATTATTTGTAACTTAATCATGTTTCTCATTACATTCCAAAGATATTCCATTTTCATATTAATTGTAAAAAAAAATAGTTAATTAGGTTAAAAGTCATTTACCATGCTTTCTTAAAATCCGAAATCGTTGCTTCTTAGTTTCCTTTTTCTTTCTCCCTTGTAGCCGTTACCCGAATTCACGCAAGTGTGTCCACACCCCCCAATTCTTCTTTCTCTATAAGTTATATATATGTATATATATATATAGGGTTAGGTTAACATCAAAACTCACTTGAGTTGTGAAAACTCTAGAAACTCATTCTCAACAACATGTTTTTAATTAAAGATTAAATCTTGTGGTCCACAATTAAACTTAATAAAAAAATGTTAACATAAATATAATTTTTTCTTTCTTCTAAAAACATATAAAAAATTAGTAAAAAAATATTAAAAAATAGCAAAACAATTTTTTTTAATGTTTTGATGTTTTGTATTAAATGTTACAGCATATATTACATGTAACAAAAAAAAAACGATGTTACATATGGTTTTTGCGGGTTTTCGCAACTCAAGTGGGTTTTCATTCTATACTTTGCCTATATATATATAGGCAAAGTATAGAATGAAAACCCACTATATATATAAGCAAAGTATAGAATGAAAACCCACTTGAGTTGCAAAAACCCGCGAAAACCCTATGTAATATCGTTTTTTTTTTGTTACATATAATATATGTTGTAACATTTAATACAAAACATCGAAACATTAAAAAAATTGTTTTGCTATTTTTTAACATTTTTTTACTAATTTTTTATATGTTTTTAGGAGAGAGAAAAAATTATATTTATGTTAACATTTTAGAACTCAAAAAAAGTTAAGAAGTTTTAGGAACTCTTAAAAACCAAATATGTTTTTAACTTTTTTTTATATATTATCATTATTTGAGACTTGTTTTATCATATTTATAAAAAAATTTTGATTACATATACAAATCACAAGTTACACATGTGTAAAATTTTTGTTATAAAAAAATTTACATATGTGTAAAAAGTAACATAGATATGCGTAAAAAAACTAATTTTCATAATTGTAATCGTAAATATAGATGCTAAAAGTGATAAAACTACACTTAAATACAATTAACATACAAAAATTTTTATAAAAAACATTAGTTATTAAGAGTTCCTTCAAGTTCTTAAATAATTTAAGAGTTCTTAAATGATACTAATCCTATATATATATGTATATATGTATATATATATATATTGATTAATTAAGTATTTCAATTACGTTCCATAATATTAACTAATCACACGGGGTTAGTATTTAAAATTTAAACATATTCCTTATCCAAAATTTTGAACTATTATAAATATGAATCACTATATTCCCTTTATGCAACTTTAAATCTTCTAATATTCTAACTCAGAATAAGCACTGTTATTTGAACAATGACTTTAAGGTTATTATGTCTTTGCCATTTTCCTATGATTTACATTCATATGAACTGAAACAAATCATTTTGTTATATTTTAATTTTTGATTTTATGTGTTAATTGATTATACAACTTTTAATTATAAAATATAAAATCAATTAAAAATTTGTCATACATAAAATATTAATGACAACAAATTTATCATGATAAATCAATTTCAGATTCTAAAGATTCTAAGGATGATTATATCATCAAAGTTCAGGTAATCTGGTTTTTGGGATAATCATGTTTTTTGGATAAACATGAGAAGATGATCTCAAATGACATCATATTAATTGTTTAAAAGGTATGATATTTTATGTATATGAATATTTTTTTCATTATTTAGGGTTGGTATGTACTTGAACGAACCTTATTTGCCACATGGACAACTATACGTGGCTACATCAAGAGTTACAAGCAAACCTACATGTTACCTTATCAAGAGTTACAAGAATACATTGACTAAAGATTTTGATTTTTGATAAATAATGTATACCTACCAATACACAACAAATTAGTATACAAGAAAGGTTTTTTTACTTATTTGTAACATATTTTGTAACCTTAGTTATGTAATTTTTACAATTTTAATGCAATTTGTAATACAATATATAATAATTTTGTTGAATGAATTTCACTTAATGGCTAAAGTTTAAAATTTTCCATCAATTACCCGTGTAATACACGGGTATCAAACTAGTATAAAATAAAGTCAACTAACAAGTAGTTGGTGAGAATCACACAAGTTTGATATATACGTAAAGAAAATCACACAAGTTTGATATATACGTAAAGAAAATTCTATGAACAAGTGTAACACGCAAGTAAGGTCCTTTCCAGTCGGTAACAACCAACGTACTCAGATAAACACAAGAAACGGTCCTTTCCATTTGGTAACAATCAACATACTCGGTCGGGGGTCCATTTTCCACTCATAAAACGACGGCCTTGAGCGCAAAGGGGGCGTATGATCATACTTATCGAAGTCACCACTTGCAATTGAAATCAACGCAAGTAAGAAAGTAAACAACAAGTCCATAATACGAATTGTAGTTTGAATAAAGAATAACTACGTAAATGTTTGAATAGGATACACATGCTACCCCCAAAATGTAAAAATGTTTATAAAAAAGGGTGTGAGAAACTCATCTCGAAAATAAGGATGAAAGTTTGAAAGAGTCGAACAAACAAGGCGGAGAATCACAGTGGATTATCCTAAACAAGTAATATATATGCTAGATTTTAACACATGTCTAAATGGAAAGGAAACTACGACAAATTAGGACTTAGAGATTTTTGATTAAAAATGAGTTTAATTAAAATGAATTTAAGTTTATGTAAATCATTTGATATTTATTAGTTGAATAACGATTTGTAAATGCATAGTTATATCTTATTAATATAAGCTTAAATAACAAGATTAAAAATAATTTATGATTAAATGTTTTGCTTTATTTTAGTAACATAATAAAATTAATTTACTAATTAATTAGTTTACAAGGCTTTTACATGAATTATTTTAAAGAAATTATATAAGCTAGTTTATGTTGAACAAAAATAAACAATAGTTAATTATTTAAAGATATCAAGTATATTAGTCATATTTTAAAGAAAATTAAATAAAATAATTTTGTATAAATCATCTTATTTAAAAGAATATGTGCAAAAGTTTATGATTATCAATGGATAATACGATTTAGATAAATATATATTAATGCTTGTTCTTGCAAAATAACTAGGTTTGATCCAAGATATAGATGAGTATGCAATACTATAAGGGTGGTGAAAAATATAATTATCTTGATTGTGAATGTTTTAAATGGGCATGCAATACTATAAGGGTGGTGAAGAATATAATTGCTTAGAAATGATCACATAAAATACATGGAACGAAAATTGAGATTAATTAATAAAATTAAAAAATATATAAATAAATAAAAACAAACCGAAAATTTAAAACGGGTCGGATTTTCGGGTTTGAAAATTAACGAATGTTGCATCAAATAACCAACGTCAAAATCTTCACTAAATCAAAGCTTAGACAAGACCCAATCCCTAAACGCCGTCATTTTGATGACACACAGCCACAGCCCGCATTCATGAACAAAAACACACTTTGTCCATGAACAAAACACAAAGTTCTTGATCTATAACCAATCATCTACACCACTATTCTCTCATTTAGTCAGCATATCTTCACTTCACACTCTCTCGATTCAAAAAAAAAAAATCTACAAAATTCACAATTAAGACACTTTAAACCAAATAATTTAACAATATTTAAACGTTAATAACTTTAAAGCTGCAACAAAATAAAACTACATAGCATTTTTCTAATAGTCATGAAAGTATAATATAACTATATTCATAAAATAATTAAATATATTTGATGAGGCAAGAAGAACAAAATTTACTTTTAACAAGATATAACTAAAATTGGAGTTTCATTATCATCGTTGTCTTTCAATCAAATTTTGTCTTTATGTTTGTAAATTAGAATTAAATGGTAACTTTTTTAATTCTTCTCAGCACTTCTGTCTTTTCTTCTTCTCTATCTTCTTCAACATGTCACATCACTTCTAAAAATCCTGCAACTAGATCACCGATCATGGCAAACTTGGTTCAGAATTCGTTTTGCTCTTTTATTGTGAGATGTTATTTTTTTTTTCATTTAACATATTATTGTGTTTTAGTTTAAATTTACAAACCAATATTAGAAAATTACCTATTTTTCATTTGTTTGTCAAATCGCATCACTTTGCTATGTAAAAATTATGTTCTTTTCACGTAAATACATAATATTAGCCTTATAAATTTTTTGGACGTTGGGATTTCTATGGCTTTTTACAACAGCGTCAAACTGGTTGTCAGCCGTTCATACTGATTTTGACGTTACGGGTCTGACTTTTCCACAAACACCATAAAATCAAAATACATCATTGTGGAAAACCCCCTTTGATCACGTTTTAAACCTAAAACCATAAGTTCTAAACCTTAATGTACCATCACCTCCGTGCCACTGAAGACCAACTGCAGTTTTCTATGGCTTTAATTTTTGTTGTTTTTAGATTTAATTGTAACATTGACAACCAAGCATGCAATGATTTGACGAACCATCAGGCTGAATGTAGCGGGCGGCAAATTGGGAGAGTTTTGGGTGATAAGGGGCTACAACTCCGCCCCCGGGTGATATTCGGGCGATTGGGGGGGGGTATAGATTTGTGCCGGTTGAAATAATAATAAATAAAAAATAAAAAAGAGGGTGACAACACCACTAAACTCATAAAATTAAAATCGCTCATCTGCTGACATGGCGTTACATGTCGAAAATCTCCTTCATTTTGTTGCCCTTCAAGACACAATTACACATAGTCTTAGGAGCAAATCAATAAACTTAAATGACAATAATTATAAATTATCCGTGACTTGTGCATAATATTGAAACCACTTTTGTAATTAACTCCATTATTATATAATAATTTTCTCTAACAGTTACGGTAAGATTTTAAATAATAACTTACTGCATTATTAATACCATAACGGATTTTACGTTCATCTCAATTTTAGTAAGTTTTAATGATTTCACCTATTTATACACAACATTTTAACTCAAAAGCATAAAATTGTTTTTATCCTTGAATGCCATACCCATCAAAATTCCACTAAATATTTAGGATGGCACGGTTCACCAGCAGTATTCATGTGGCGTTTCTCATGTTCCTTATAGTCGCAGGTGTATATACTTTACCAAGTTAATCTGTAATGTATTTTATTTACTAATATGTATACTTGATCGATGATACAGTTGAAATGATGGCATCGGCATTGGCATATCCACCGATGCCGGTTTGTGAAGAGTATTTAGCATTCGCTCCAAAGTATTGCGATCACGATAAATACGTCTCGGATGATTGTTGGATAGCATGTCGGGATAAACATATTGCTTCTTTAATAAAAGCCGAGTGCGCTTACTTTAACCAATTTCCTGGTCAAAATAAATCTGCTTGTAAATGTATCTATTATTGTAGGTAACGCTTTTTATTAAGTGATATTAATAATATTTGAAGTGTTATGATTGATTATTTGGTCTTTCCTCTACATTGACATTATATCATATTAGACTTTATCTATTTCTCCCTTGTATACGTAAACCACGAAAAGCATCTTTCACATCCCTAAATCAATTTCTATTAATTAATTAAAAAATAAAAAGATTAACTTCTTGAACTCAGGGTTTGATTTCTATTTATTACTGTGGAGTTAAATATATGGAGTTAGTGATTTGAACAAAATTGACAAGTATTGTGAAACTTCAAGGTTTCGGATACAAAAAAAACATTATTATTTTTCTTTATAAAAATGACAAACGACCAAATTTCAAGCACGAAAGAGACATTTTAATAATAACCATAAATTACAAGGTTAGGTGAGGGATTAGGGAGTATAAGTTTCATATTAGTTTTAAATTTTTTTTATAACTAAAAAAGTATTTAAAAATGTAATAATTTGTTGAGTTGGCCAACCATACAAACCAATAAAACATATCCTTTTCAATGTACGACAGTATTTATAATCTTTCACATTTCTAACATTTTTGTACTAATTCCTTTACACACTTTTAACTAGAACCAAAACAAAAGTCAATATATTATAAAATGGCTTCCAAAATGGTTGGTATGGTTCTAGCCATGGTCCTTATTGTCTCATCTGTGGTGGAGCTATGGCTCAGTCAGTGTGCTCCAATGCCCTTATGGGTATGTCTTCTTGCCTTAGTTTTATTACAGGAAATACATCCACCCCTTCGTCTTCCTGTTGCTCGCAGCTTGGAAACGTGGTTCAGTCTCAGCCACAATGCCTTTGCCAAGTTCTTAGCGGTGCGGGTATTGCTCTTGGTATGAGTATTAATCGAACACTCGCTAACACTTCTGAAAGGTGCATGCAATGTCCAGACTCCATCGGTTAACCAATGCAACGGTAAATTTTTTTTTGTTCTTCGCTTGAATCCTTTTAGTAGACATGTGGCTACATATGTGTATACAACTCAATGAATAAAAACCAAAATGGGTCAGATTGACTTGACATTCTTTTGTTTGGCTCTCTAGATTTTATCTAGACCAATAAACATTTATTGTGTTAAACTTAGACAATAAAAACTACATTATATATTATTACAATAGTTATATAGATTCGTGATGACCTTCAACTCGTTTGACTCTTTTAGCCAAGGTTTTAATTTGATGTCTTAAAAAAGACTCATATAAGCTCATCCATAGGTAAATTAGCCAAAGTTCTAACCTTTGTGTTTTAAATCTCTTAACGAATTTGAGTTTGTGTGTATGCAGTTGCGAATGGGCCACCTACTACTCCTACGCCTACACCGTCTGCTTCTCCCGAAGGATCTTCTGAACCGGATATATCGCCCGAAAGCCCGACTGAGTTGGATACTCCAACAGGTATACCAAAATCAGTAAATCACCCTATCAAGGCACACTCCCATTGTGTTGTTCATTTCATTCTATATATATATATATGCAATTTAAGCATAATGGCTGGGCCTATATATTCAAGGACGGGTTGGGCCAGGTTGGGTTGGGGTTGTCAATACTTTCTGTTTTATTTAATTACTTTTATAAAAAAACTAATAACAAATGTGATTATTAGTCAATTATTAGAATAATGATCTCATTTGCTTGAATTAACCAATCTAAGAAGTTGTGTGCGCTTGAGTATACATTCGGCAACTTTTAAATTGTGACCTATTCGGGTAAAAATAACTACCATTCGTGCTAATTGGGTAATGTTACGATGATTGTAGGATCGGGGTCGAAGACAGATGGCTTGATACCTAGTGGAAGCCAATCACAATTGCCTCTTCATCTCTTGGCCCTTGTTATGTTCACGGTGTCGTGGGCTTTAACGGTTACTAGTTTCGGGTTGTAAATCCATATATTTGACATCTTCTATATGTTGGAAGGTGAGGTGTAAGAATACATGATATCGTATATTGAACCGAGGGATATTTTATTTTTAGGAGCGTGAGTGTCGATATGTTTTTGTACAAATATATATTATGTGAAATTTTTTTAGTTATCAAATCAAAGATCAATCTCTAGTAAACACTTGACAAAACCAATTTTATACAAACTAGCGTAATGCATGCATACATACTTACTAGGGCTGACATATCGTGTATACTCGTACACGATAAGACACGAACACGAAATGTGTATACCTGTACACGACACGAAAACTTATCGTGTACCTGTATCCCAAATACGAACACGAACCTGTTAGTACCTGGCATACACGATAAGACACGATAATACACGATAAGAGCTTAAATCGATCCTATGACAGTCAAATTATTCGTATTAACCTAATTGGGAATGTCGTGAGAATGTGACGGCTGAGAGAAAGTGAGAATGTTTTAGGAATTTAGGGTTTAGGATAACTTATAATTATATATATTTAATTATAAAAAATCTAATCAGGTACTTAATATGTACTTAACAGGTAAACATGTATTTTATCTGTTTAGACACGAAAATTAACAGGTAGATTCGTGTCTACCTGTTTAGTACACAAAACCTGTTAAGGCCTTACCTGGTAAATGTTAAAGTCGTGTAGCTACGTGTCGTCTATTCGTGTATCGGGTATAAATTACCAGCCCTAAGTTACCTACCGACCTACATACATATACATACACACACAAACGTACAAACATATACGTATTTAGTATTTGCGGTTTGCCCACACATATATATGGCGATTCTCACAACTGGTTATCATAAGTTGAATTTTTCGATTGCACAAATCGATTATCAACATTGAAAACGTCGATTAGCTCGATTATCAAACCTTTTGTGTTCCATTGATTTTAGCAACTTTTTAATTGATAGTTTTCAAACCAGATCCGACCTTGGAGATTCTTTTGTTGTTGTTCTTGTTCTTGTTCTAACGACGATTTTAATTGTTCCTATTTCATCCGACATTGACGTTCCCGATATATAATTGTTTGGACATATGTTTATGATGTACATCCTTAATTTTCCTCTTTACAACTTAAAAGAAATTGGAAGTGACATTTTCTAAATAAAAAAACGTGTTATTTTTATAATTCGGTTACTTTTAATTTTAAAACCATGTTACTGCTTATATAATCCATACTGTACTAAAAATAATACGTTTCACTTATTGAACAGGGTTTTATGGTTGGTTCGTGACCACTGGATGCCGATCCTGGGCCTACACACTCCGCTCTTCACACTATGGGAGCTGGCCATGCCCAAAGCCGTTGACATGTCATCAATATACACGAGATCTAGAGGGTGCTTGATACGCCCTCAACTTTCACTGGGGAGTGTAAAATCACTGCAAAATATTTTTTGTTATTATCCGTTTTTGGTATTCAGATACCTTGAGTAATTATAATACATTATTACCCATAGGTACAAAATAAATTTTTGGATATGAATTTTTCTTTTAGAAATGATATAACCTTGAAACCTAAAATTGTGCAAGACTGAGACAAGACAATTACTTTGGAAGGTACATAATTATTTGATTTAACTTGTAATTATATCATAACTAAATAATTATTTTGGAAAGTATATACTTTTTCTTTTTTGAACAGCCAGAAAAAAAAAATTTTAGATTAACGAATTTTGATTTTCTGATTTTATTCCTTCTCTTAGTTTGAAGTTTTATTTCATTCCAAGATATTATTGTTTTTGAATTTGGAAACAGCCTTTTTTTAGCTGGCTTTTATTCTTTAAACTTTTTTTTTTTTGAGGATTTGAGTCGTGTGTTATATATTTATAAACTACATTATATGAATTGAACTTCAATTAGAATATACGGATAACTTATTTTTGATAATTATGGATTTTATGATTTTTGGAGTTGATAATGTAAAAAATATGTTAACCCATATTATGTTTTTTCAAAAACATTATTATATAAAACTAGCAAGATGCTATACAAACTTAAAAAGCAAACAAGATACAATAATAAGTCGGAAATCAACCAACTCTATCCACAAGAGAATACAAAGCTAGTTAGTTATTATTATTATTATTAACATTATTATTATTATTATTATTATAACCTCAAAAGTTAATTTAGTCTAATTTACACCAATAATTCCAATTATATATTTGTTCAAATTTGAACCTAGGAGAGAGAGAGAGAGAGAGCTTGACTATTAACGTACGTATTTTATATTTTATTATTAGTATCATTAACGATTTTTACATCCACATCAGTTTTAGCAAGTATTTAATGATTTCTCCATTTATACACAAACACTTTTTGTTAAAAACCATAAGATTGTTCTTGTTTCCCTCAACACTAACAATTTTCACAAATTAGTATGGCTCGATTCACCGGTGTTCATGTGTACAATAATGTGGTGCTTCTCGTACTCCTTATAATCACAGGTATATGCATTATATTTTCATGGTTATAAGTTTTGTCTTGCAAAACATAAATCAAAGTTCAATTAAAAAGTTAATTACATAAAAAAAGGTTTATTCACCATTTCTTATATTGTATAAACACTTTATCGATAATACAGTTGGAATGATGGGATCGGCAAAGGCTAAGACCTGCACCGAGTTGTTAGCATTTGATCCAAAGTTTTGTGATGGTGATACATACGTCTCAGATGATTGTTGGGGAGCATGTCGGGTTAGACATAACGTGTCTTTAATAAAAGCAAACTGTGATTATATGCTGACATTTCCTGGTGCGAATAAAAGTGTTTGTAAATGTTGGTATACATGCTAAGTAATGATTTTTATTAGGTGATATCAGTATAAACGTTGGTAGCAGTATTCTAGACTAGAATTGCTATTAATGACAAAATTGAAGTTGGGATTGCCATAGTCAAATTCTTAGTAGTTTGGATTATTAAAAAAATAAAATTTCGATTACTTATGAATTTGTTTGTTTGTGTGTGTGTATTTCAACGAAGTTTATGGCCAACATACATTAGAGAAACATGATATTTTTGGCCAGCTATATTATAATGAGATGGATAAAACTTGAAAATTCTAAAATCTAGGGATAAAATAGGTTTCTAAAGTAATTTTCCACAAGTCGGAGTGAACCCACAACACCACGAAAGCTATGTGCATCAACTCTACTCGAACCAAACTGAACCGGCCTAGACCTAGCCATCGCCGCCCCTTCTCTGTGTCGCCCTTCCTCTCTCGATCGCCTTCCACAGCCGTCACACACCTTGGACTAGTTATGATCCAAGGGTTTTCTTTAACTTTGTTTTATCCAAACGTAGTTACATATGGGTCCCCGCAGTTTGCTTTCTCACATTTTGCTCTCGAAGTATCGCGCTTGAGTTTAAACAATGACAATTAGGTCCTCATATTTCTTTGCTAAATCGATCTTGCTCTCGTTAACTGATTACATAAAACGACATAATTCAGGATGCTACAACCATTAACATTTAAAAAAAACTGTGACGTCAAAACGGTAACCTATTGAACAAGTCAAAAACCTATGGTCAAAACTAAGCGGCGAAGATTAATTGCGTTAAAAACTTACCGGCAAAGATGGATTTGAAACAAGTGGATGATTTTGATTGACTCAAACAAATATCGTCGGCTTCAAAACTTATCTTCGTCATTGGGTTTTGTATGGACTTTATGGAATCTTATAAAAAAATATGGCTATTTTTTGTTTTCTCTTCCCTAAAATTGGTTATTGTAAGGCCAAAAATGTGACTTGCGATATCAAAGTACGAAACCCGTTATATATTTACGGTCAAGTTAATAATTAAAGTGGGCGAGAAATCCGGACACGAGACGAGAACTTCGACACGCGTTTAACTTCAACGGGAGAAAGCTTCTAGAATGTATTGTTTAGCTATAAATAGGACTTGTATGCCACATTTTAGTGTGTGTGTTTGTATGGTGTAAATCATCCACCCAAGGGGAGCTCACCTTGGGTGGGTCGGTTCGTGTTTAATATATTAAATCTTTCAATCGATAACGAGATCCATCCTATACTTTATATTATTTTTATATTATGTTCGGTCGTTTGATTTACCGCACCCGTTTCGAGCGTTTATCAAGAACAAATCCGTTCGTTGTCGGATCCGGTTTCGGGACCTACAGTTATTTTAAGAGTTTTCTCACAAAAATAACCATTTCATGATTTCCTTTATTGTTATTACTAGCTTTAGAATCCGTATGATACACATAAATGCTTAAAAAATACAATTAAGTTATCAAATTAATTGGTTTATAATTTCAAATGATATTTTCTAATGAAATATTCATACGAATACGTGGTGTATTTCACGCAATTTCTTCATAATCATGAAAAAGTTGCGCCTAGTGATTTTTATAAGTTGTAATTATATTTTTTCTATGGAATAGCGAATTCTTAAAAAAGATGATAAGATGTTATAAATGGCATAAATAAATTAAACACATTTTTGTATTAAAGTTTCGAAAAAGATGAATGGAAACAAATCTATAAATGACATGGGTTATCGGTTAGTTTCTTTTATGATTATTAGTTTTTCTTTACAGACTTTAGAGTTAAGTTACCAAAAATGTTACAATAGGTTAACTCCGGTTAACCTACCTTGATCTGCTAGGTGAATTTTGATTTTTGGTTGGTCCATTGTGATTTTAATACTTTGGTCCAATTATGTTGATCATTCTGCTTCCACACGTACCATTATTAGGTGAGGTCGTATAACTTTTATATTATTTTAGTTTTTATAACTAAAAAAGCATTTAAAAATGTAATTTTGTTGAGTTGGTCAACCATATAAACCAATAAAACTTGTCCTTTTCCTTGTTAGACATTATTTATAATCTCCCACAATTCTGACATTTTAATTTGTGCTAAAACAAAATTCCTTTACGCACTTCCTTTCAAGTTTTAAGTTTTTAACCTTTTTTTTTTTTTTTGGAACTGCTTTTAAGCTTTACCTAGAACCATATTAAAGAGTCAATTGCATAAAATGGCTTCCGAAATGGTTGGTATGGTTCTAGCCATGGTTCTTATTACCTCCATTTATGGTGGAGTCACGGCTCAATCAGGGTGCACCAATGCCCTCATGGGTATGTCGTCTTGCCTTAACTTTGTCACGGGAAATACATCTACCCCATCGTCTTCGTGTTGCTCCCAGCTCGGAAACGTGGTTCAGTCTCAGCCACAATGCCTTTGTCAAGTTTTGAATGGTGCGGGTATTACTCTTGGTATAAGTATTAACCGAACACTCGCTCTAACACTTCCCGGTGCTTGTAATGTTCAGACTCCACCCGTTAGCCAATGCAACGGTAACATTTTATTAATTTTCTGTTCTGTTATGATCTTATCTCTAGACCAAAATATATGTGTTTATTTTTTTGATGTGATAATAAAACTATAAAAGTAACTCACTAGCTCATTCATAGTAAATGAGTCAAAATTCTAACATCTAATATTTGTGTCTCAAATCTCTTTAACAAATTTGGGTTTGTTGTTTCGTGTATGCAGCCGCAAATGGGCCACCTACTGCATCTACGCCATCACCGGCTGCTTCTCCAGAAGGATCAACTTCCGAACCGGATATATTGCCTGAAAGCCCGACCGACTCGGATACTCCATCAGGTATACCAATGTCATCCTATGTATGTGCACTTGGATCATTCTATATAGAGGTGCACAAATCGGGTTTTTCAAATACCCGGGTTCGTGTATGGAACCGTGTTCAGGTATGACCGGGTATTGGAAAATCGGGTATTGCCAATACCTGGGTCGGGTTCGGGTCCGGGTATTGTCTCTAAAAACCATACCCTATGCATCGGTTTCGGGTCGGGTATAGAACCGGGTATTCTAAAACCCGGGTATTTGAATACCCTATTTCCGGGTATTGAATAAACCCTATTTTCATGTTTTTTTCGGGTTTTCTCGGGCTTTTCCTGGGCATTTTTCGGGTATAGATTGGATTTTTTAAGAGGTTGCACTTTTTAGGGGTATTTTCGGGTATTTTTCAGGTATTTTTCGGATATAAATCGGGTAATTGAAAAACCCGGTTATTCCGGATATGGAACCGGTTCCGGTTTTCGGGTATACCCGGTATAAATCGGGTCCGGTTCCTAGTACGAATTTTGGAACCGAAAGGCATACCCTATCAGTACCCTACGGGTAGGGTCGGGTATCAAAAACTCGGGTATTTTTTTCGGGTCCGGTTCCGGGTATTTTTTTCGGGTTCGGATTTTTTGTGCACCTCTAATTCTATATATATGCAATCTAAGCATAATGCCGGGCTGTTATCACCTTCTATTTTGTTTTATTACTTTTACAAATAGCTAATGATAAATATGACTAAACTATCACTAAAACATTTTTTTGACAACTAAAATGTAGTGGTTGAACCCTTGATCTCCTGTCTATTTTTAGACCCTAACCACCTTTTAAAATGGGAATGACTATTATTAAAACAATGATCAAACAATCTAAGAAGTTGCGAGCGTGTATACCGGACAACTTTGAAATTGTGTTCTTTTTGTGATTGAAATAGTGGTGACTCACGCTAATTAGAAAAAAAAAAAAAACGTTGATGGCAGGATCAGGGTCTAAAACAGATGGCAGCTTTACACCTAATGGAAGCCAATCACAAGTGCCTTTTCATCTCTTGGCGCTCGTTATGTTCGTGGTGTCGTGGATTTCAACAAGTACCAATTTCGGGTTCTAACTCCATTTATTTGTCCTTCCAAGTGCTAAGAAGTTTGATTTTTTCCCCTTATGTTGGAGGGTGATGTGACTGTGTGAGAATATATGTTTTCTTATCTATTTAGGATCGAGGGATATATTATTTTATATGTGAACGATTTGTTTGT
The DNA here is from genome assembly GCF_021521415.1 of Bidens hawaiensis. Lineage (NCBI taxonomy): Eukaryota > Viridiplantae > Streptophyta > Magnoliopsida > Asterales > Asteraceae > Bidens > Bidens hawaiensis. Next base: position 116,738 of record NW_027505140.1, read on the forward strand.
GTACAAATATATTATGGGAACGTGTTTTTCTTGTTATCAACTGAAAGGTCTATCGCTAGCATGATAAAGTTACTTGCATTTATAAAAATAAAAAAAATAAAAAAACCACCCCCACTAACCAACCGTCGGATATCTTGAAAACGTTAAAAGGTTGTATCATGATAGTGTCAACACAAATTAGGCTGAATCTCACAATAACATAACTTGTACATACTTACGAACCTAATGAGTTCATGTATTGTCCATACGAACATGTGTACACATACATACAAACATATGTCTACATACATGCTTATTATGATCATCAAATGGTTTACTTAATTGGATCTAGCTAATTATATGAACAAATAGAAAATGAAAATAAAGATTGTTATGAGTGGTACGAACCTATGCTTTATCTTCTTCGGTGCTATTTGTTTTTGAAGACAACAACTGTCTGCAATCTTATTTCATCTGATTTCATGTCTGCAACTAAAGATGTGGTCTGAAGGTCTGCAACCTGAAAATATAATACTGTTTGTTTTATAAACTGGATATCGTCTGCATAAGCTGAAAATTAGTTATCTATAAACTGGATATCGTCTGTATAAGCTGAACGGTGGTGGTGTACGATGGGGTGGTGGCGGGTGGTGGTAGTGGACAGTGGTTGTGGCCAACGGTGGGGCGGTGGTGGTGATGGACGGTGGTGGCGGTGGTGGCAGACAGTAGTGATGGTGGGTGGTGGTCGGTGGTGGTGGGTGGTGGCGACAACGGACTGTGGGTGGGTGGTGGTAGGTGGTGGCGGCAGTGGTGGTGGTGGTGGTGGGTGGACGGTGGTAATAGCGGACGGTGGTGGTGGCGGCGGACGGTGGGTGGTGGTGGTGGTAGTGTTGGACATTGGGTGTTGATAGGACGTGAAGATGTGTGAAGAATAGGGCTGTCACTTTTATCCGAAACCCGAAACCTGACCCGAAAAAACCCGTACCCGAACCCGAACTAACCCGACCCGAAGAACCCGAACCCGAGAAAAGACTAACCCGAACCCGAACCGAAGTAATTTGGGTTGGTTCTCGAATTTGATTTATAAGTTTCGGGTCAACCCGAATAAACATCTAGTTTTAAAATTAAATATATTTTTATGTATAATAAGCTAAGTCTTAGCCACTAAAGTTATCATAATCTAGCTCTAATTGACTGTTGTCATTCTAACTATTATGGATCGATTGTTTATTATTAATTTATGTTTTCCGTTTATTACTAATAGCAACTTAAATTGAACAGCCAAATCACGCCCGATTGAATACGATTAAGGCTCGAGTTAGTTTTACCCTTCTTTTGAATTATTTTATCAAGTTGTGTTGGTTTGTTATTTGATTATTTTGCTATAAGCAAAGAAGAATATATTGTTTTAATTTTAGCATTGTTGTTCTTAATTTTTTTTTTCTTTTTGTTTGTTTGTTTTCTAGGATACTTGGAACCCGATTAACCCAACCCGAAAAAACCCGAACCCGAAAAACCCGTAAGAGATTTGGGTTGGGTTTCGGGTCAAGATTTAAAACTTTGAAACCCGAAGAACCCGACCCGAAAAACCCGAAACCCAAAAAATGAACCCGAAGAACACCCCTAGTGAAGAAGTTGAACAATAGCTTATTTTTTAAGACCATAAAAGCAGTTTTCAGATCTTTTTTTCTAAAAAAAACAAACAGTCTTCAGAAGCATATGTCTGCGCGCCTGCAGATGTAAGCCTCTTGCAGACCTTTTAAGCAAAAACAAACAGAACCTTCCTCTACTTCACCTTAGATAATGACCACCGCCTCCTCCGTCAGCTATGGTCAGAAAAACCAATAATAATCTTACTCCATTTGTCTCTCCTTGCTTCAACCATGCTACCGTTAAGAACCTAAAATTAGAAGTTCTAAGCCTAAAACCCGAGGGGGGGGGTGTGACATCTGCCCCGATCCGACCCGACCCAGGTACCCGTTTCTCTAATCCGATCTCTTTCTTTTATGATTTAATATTTATTTATACTTATACTTTATTTTTAATAATAATATTTTCCTTCCCGCCTCTTCCTCTCTTTTCCTTCCCGCCGTCCCGTCCCTCTTCTTCTCTCTTTCCGCATTCTTTTCCCTCTTGTCGCCGTCCCGCCCTTAAGCCTTGAACCTGTCCTTTGTTCCTTCCCGCCTAAGGTTGTCTGCGCAGCTCCACGCGCCAGACTCTTTACAAGGAAGCCTGCGTGAAGACCACCTGTTACTGCGATACGCGAGACGAACTGTCCCCGCAGCGCGCTAAGGATTTTAGTTCTTCCCGCGGCGCGCTATGGATACTGTTCTTCCCGCGACGCGCTAAGGAATATAGTTCTCGCGACGCGCTTAGAATTGAAGTTCTTCCCGCGGCGCGCTTAGAAATATAATTCTTCCCGCGACGCGTTAAGGTTGGTTCTGTCTGCCTTCGCGCTCGCGCACTTTTGCCTTCGCGCTCGATGCCTTCTCGCATTTAACCCTTGAGTCTTTTCTCCTGTTTAATCTAGTCGTTTGCTTTTGTGATGTCTTATCTTCTGTGCTGTTGACCTAACCTGTCTTATGTCTGAAAAGTTACTTTCGGCGCAGCATGCGCACCAACCCCATTGGTTGGCAGAAAAAGTGACTGACATTATCTTTTGGAGATCTGCTTTTTCTATGCTTGACCAGTACCTTTATCTGACCCGCCCATGCTTTTACTGTTCCCTGTCAGCTTTATCTTGCCCCCTGCAGCTGCCATATCTTTTGCTTTTGGAATCTTTTACTTTTTGAGATCTTTTCCCCTTTTCTAGGGATTGTGTTCCCTAGGGTTTCTCTATAAATAATAATATTATTTGCCTAACACATCACACACAAACACTTAATCTCTCATTTTCTCTCCTCCTCCTTGCTCTCTCTGCCGTCTCCTCTCTTTGCCTCCGTCTTCCTCCCTGTTCTACCCTGCTTTTCCGGTAATATATAATATATATAATAATTTGTTTAATTTACTTATTAATTATGCTAGCTTATAATCAAGACATTAAAACAAATCGTTAAAACAATAATCTTTAATTATAGGTTAACTTTGCTTGTTTGGTTCTTGCTTTACCTATCTTCACACCGATTATCAAGTGAGTAATCTCGTACCTAATCCCTTTTATTTTTAATGTTTTGGGATGTTCATGTGTTCATACAAACTTAGAGTCTTAAACTGTTTATGAACTTTAGTCGCGCAGTATCCCATGTGTTGAGGACGTAGACTTGGCTGTTTATTTGTATGTGTGGATCATTAACCGTCTTGTCGGTCTATTCCGCAGTTCTCATGGTACCATTAGATGAACACGGGAGAACTATCGTTTATGATTTTCTCTTTTGTTTACACATGCACAGTTTGTCTTGTTTGTGAGCTCAATTGTGAGCACTGGCAGTCTATGAATCTTAGACTTGATCCCGATCTGATTACACCCTTGTTGAAAACCAGACATACACATGTTGCGCGCAGATTTATTGTTATCTATGTATTAACTATTAAACTTGATTTCTCACCAACACGCAAGTGTTTGACGTTTATTTTAACACATGTTCAGGTTTGCAGTAGCTGTTTTGGAGCTCGAGATAACCTAGGAAGTTTTCTTTATTTTGGACCTAGATTAAAATGTATCAAGACAAGTTATTGATGTTCGAATATTATGATTTATAATATATTGATTTATGATGATTATGTTATCTTATGTTTACCTTGCGCGTGCGCGAATGAATGTATTTATTAAATATTGACACCCAATAGTGTCACGAGTAATGAAACAATATGTGGCGCCCCGATGTATAATCCGCCTTTGGTCGGGGTGTTACAGATTGGTATCAGAGCTCGTTGACTTTAGGATAGGTGGTTAGACGTAACGGCCTAGAATACCTAAGAGTCCCCTCTCGCGCATGAGAGAAATCTCATGTTTGCGCGCTTATTGTTAATTACTCGTTATTTATGAATATGCTCGCGCCTGCGCAGTATATGATTTTATGTTTTATTCCGCGATATTTCGATTTTTATTGATTTTTCTTACATATTCGTTTGTTGGGAGTTGAAAATCCGAAAAGTTATGGTGATACATGAATAGTTGATTTTCAATTTTCATTTACGATTATGTTCTGAGGTTGGAGACTTGAAAAGTCATGGTGATACATGAATTGTCAACCTCCAATACTCATTTTCTTGTATATTCTATATTGAGGATTGAAAAGTCATGGTGATACATGAATCATCAATCTCCAATACTCGTTTACTCGTCATTTTAAATTGAGAATTTGGAAGGTCATGGTGATACATGAATTGTCGATTCTCGATTCGAATTTGTTACCTTTATTAAGTCTGCATTTAAAGTCATTTATTTTACTTTAACTTTTGATAGTATCTAACCCTGCGAAACCAGGCTTTATAAAGTTATACTTTGCGATAAAACCAAGATATTAACTAAAAATTAAAACTTTTATAGAATGCCTCCACTATCAGCTCGCCATCTTAGGAAGAAGGAAGCCGCGCGCAGGCGATCGCTGCAACGTTCCCAGGAAATGGCCACCGCAATAGCCCAAGCTTTGAGCCAAAACAATACCAACACCTCTGGTTACAACATTAAGTCCTTTAACGCGGGTAACCCTCCAAAGTTCACAGGTCTTGAAGGAGCCACCGTGATGCTCCAATGGCTCGAAAAGATTGAAAACACTTTCCTCCATACCCAATGCCCCTCAGACAGACGAACCCTATATGCTTCCAGTGTCCTGGAATCCAGAGCGCTTACATGGTGGAATGGAGTAGCTCATGCGCGTGGCGCAGAGGCTGCTACCAGCATGCTCTGGGAGGAATTTAAGGATCTCTTGACGCGAGAATTCTGCCCTCCCAACGAAGTAAAGCGCCTGGAGGAAGAATTTTGGAACCTGAAGCAATACAGTGGAGAAGCGCGCGAGTACGCGACGCGCTTCCACGAGCTAAGCTTACTGGTCCCTCACCTTGTTACCCCTTCACGCCGAGCAATCGAGAAATTCCTTGGGGGTCTCCCCATGGAAATTCAAGATTCTGTATGGGCCAGAAACCCAGTAACCCTCCCTGACGCTATTGAGTTGGCCGCTGTGCTCAGCGACAACCATGTCAGAGCAGGAACCTTGTTCCTGCGGGAAGCTGAGAAGACCAAACCCACCAAGACTGCCCCTGAACCAACAGAAACCAAACCAGAACCCTCAAACCGTAACAACCTCAAGCGCAGGCGCAAAGCCTATGCGCTTACCAACCCGCCCATTGTCCAGCAACCCGCCTACCAACCTCTAGCATACGCCCCTCAACCACTGTCCGCCTACCCAACACCTCCTGTAGTCCACAACTATGCCTTAACCAATCCAGCACTTCCTGCCCCGCCAACTAAGAAACCTTACACAGGAAACCACCCCTTTTGCCCAACCTGTAGACTCCACCACCCACCTCAAATCCTATGTCGACAATGTACCCGATGTGGCCGCGCTGGTCACCTTGCAGAAAACTGTAGAGTCCTTCTCGCCAATCCAATTGTGCCAACACCACCAGTCTACCCGCAGAACCCATAACCAACCTACCAAAACCCACGACCCAGATCGTGCTTTAACTGCGGTGATCCCAGTCATTTCCGGAACGCGTGCCCGAGGCTACAAGTGCAAATCACACAAGCGAATCCGGTGAACCAGATTTCAAACCAAGTGACGCGTGGACGAGCTTTTAATATAACCGCGCACCAAGCGCAAGCGATTAATGACGTAGTTAATGGTACATTTTTACTTAACGGAAATTATGCTTCTATACTTTTTGATACTGGCGCCGATCGAAGTTTTATCTCTCGCGCCTTTGAGCAGAAGCTTGCGCGACCGCGCGATAACTTAAAAGAAGATTTTTCAGTTGAATTGGCTAATGGTGAAACTATTTTAATAAACTCTGTGATCAAGGATTGTACGCTTAACCTTAATGAAAACGATTTTCTAATCGAACTCATCCCCATGCCTCTTGGAAGTTTTGATGTTATCATTGGTATGGACTGGCTTTCGAAGAATCGCGCCGAAGTTATTTGCGCCAAGAAGTTGATTCGCATACCTCGAGAAAATGGTGATCTTCATATCTACGGCGAGAAACCCTCCCGCGGTCTTAAGCTTATGTCTTGCGCCGAAGCCCAAAGGCTTATGCGGAAGAAGTGTATTACATTCTTAGCCCATGTGGTCAAACCTGCTGAAGAGAAGAAGCTTCGCGATATCCCTGTTGTGCGTGATTTCCCTGATGTTTTTCCTGATGATCTTCCTGGTATCCCTCCCGCTCGTGAAGTCGAGTTTCGTGTTGATCTTGTCCCTGGTGCTTCCCCCGTAGCCAAATCTCCTTATCGTCTTGCACCCGCTGAGATGCAAGAATTGGCCAGCCAACTTCAAGAGTTGACTGCTAAAGGATTCATCCGCCCTAGCTCTTCGCCCTGGGGTGCTCCGGTGTTGTTCGTTAAAAAGAAAGATGGATCGTTTCGCATGTGTATCGATTACCGCGAGTTGAACAAACTCACCATTAAGAACCGGTATCCCTTACCGCGTATTGACGACCTCTTTGATCAGCTCCAAGGTGCCTCTTGTTTCTCCAAGATTGATCTCCGCTCTGGCTATCACCAGTTGCGCATCCGCGATGAAGATGTTCCGAAGACTGCTTTTCGAACCCGCTATGGCCATTTTGAATTCTTGGTCATGTCCTTCGGTTTAACCAACGCACCCGCCATTTTCATGGATCTAATGAATCGGGTGTGTAGACCTTTCTTGGACCGTTTTGTGATCGTGTTTATCGATGATGTTCTGGTGTATTCTAAGACCAAGGCCGAGCATGAGCAACATCTTCGGTTGGTGTTGCAGAAGCTTAGAGCTGAGCAACTCTATGCTAAGCTTTCCAAGTGTGAATTTTGGTCTAATGAAGTACAGTTTCTTGGTCATGTTGTAAACAAGATGGGTATTCATGTCGACCTATCCAAAATTGAAGCAATCAAGAACTGGTTGACGCCATCTTCTCCTACCGAAATCCGTTCCTTTCTGGGCTTAGCTGGTTACTACCGGCGATTTATTTCGAACTTCTCAAAGATCGCTTTGCCTTTAACAGCTCTAACGCACAAAGGTAAACCGTATATTTGGGACTCGAAGCAAGAAGAAGCCTTTCTAACGCTCAAGCGTCTGTTGTGTGAAGCTCCTGTTCTTGCGCTACCTGAGGGTAATGATGATTTTGTCGTGTATTGCGATGCATCCAACCAAGGTCTCGGTTGTGTTCTTATGCAACGAGGCAAGGTTATCGCTTACGCATCAAGGCAACTCAAGATTCATGAAAAGAATTATACAACTCACGATCTCGAACTTGGTGCAGTGGTATTTGCCTTGAAGATCTGGAGACACTACCTCTATGGTACTAAGTGTATCCTCTACACTGACCATAAAATCCTTCAGCATATCTTTGATCAAAAGGAACTTAACATGAGGCAACGCCGATGGAACGAACTAATCAGTGATTACGATTGTGAGATCCGGTATCATCCTGGTAAGGCTAATGTGGTAGCCGATGCGCTCAGTCGTAAACCCTGCCAGCTTAACTGTATCTTGCCACGCACGCAGCTTCACTTTGCGCCGATTCAGAGCAATCTTGAATCACGCATTCGCGACGCGCAGCGCGCATCCATCAGTAATGGCAATCTTCGCGCCGAGTTAGCGTGTGGCGCGGAAGCGCACTTTGTCCCTAATCTGAGTGGAATTCTTTGTTATCTCAATCGCATCTGGATTCCCTTTGATGAGAATCTTCGCGCTGATATCCTGAGTGAAGCGCATAAATCTCGGTATTCTATTCATCCCGGCGCTGATAAGATGTACAAGGATTTGCGCATTACTTATTGGTGGCCCGGTATGAAGAAGGATATTGCTGTGTTCGTAGCTAGATGCCTGACTTGTTCTAAAGTAAAAGCTGAACACCAACGCCCATCTGGTTTGCTCGAACAACCAGAAATTCCTACGTGGAAATGGGAATGTGTAGCGATGGACTTTATTACAAAGTTACCTTTGACAGCAAGCAAACATGATAGCATTTGGGTAATAGTGGATCGTTTGACTAAGTCTGCTCACTTCCTGCCCATTCGTGAAAACTACCGTGTTGAGCAACTCGCGCAGCTTTATGTCAAGGAAATTGTCTGCCGCCATGGCACTCCTTTGAGCATCATATCCGATCGCGATGGCCGTTTTATATCCCGCTTTTGGAAATCTCTCCAATCTGCGTTAGGAACTCGCTTGGACATGAGTACGGCATATCATCCTCAGACTGACGGACAGTCTGAGCGAACTATTCAAACTCTTGAGGATATGCTCCGATCTTGTGTTCTTGATTTTGGAGGTAATTGGGATTCGCACCTGCCTTTGATCGAGTTCTCTTATAATAACAGCTATCATTCCAGTATTGGTATGGCCCCATTTGAAGCACTTTACGGTCGTAAGTGCCGCTCCCCGATTTGTTGGAGCGAAGTGGGAGAAACTCAAATCACAGGACCCGAACTTGTTCAGGAGACAACCGATAAAATCGCCAAGATCCGTGATCATCTGCTGACTGCCAGAAGCCGACAGAAGAGTTACGCAGATCGCAGGCGAAAGCCTCTCGAATTTCAAGTTAGTGATCTTGTTCTCCTCAAAGTGTCGCCCTGGAAGGGTGTTGTCCGCTTTGGGAAGAAAGGTAAGCTTGCTCCTCGATATGTTGGTCCATTCAAGATTCTCGCGCGTGTAGGAAAAGTTGCCTACAGACTTGACCTGCCGCCCGCGCTCAGTAATGTGCATCCAACGTTCCATGTATCCAATCTCAAGAAATGTTTAGCTGACGAGAACCTTCACATACCACTTGATGAAGTTCAAGTTGATGAATCCATGCATTTCGTTGAGAAGCCTGTTGAGATTTTGGATCGCGAGGTAAAGCAAACCAAGCGCAGTCGTATCCCTATTGTTAAAGTTCGATGGGAGTCCAAGCGCGGAGCCGAGTTTACATGGGAAAGGGAAGATCAAATGAAGATCAAGTACCCGCACCTGTTCTCTGCGCAACCTACTTCGAGATAAATTTCGGGACGAAATTTCTTAAAGTAGGGGAGACTGTGACATCTGCCCCGATCCGACCCGACCCAGGTACCCGTTTCTCTAATCCGATCTCTTTCTTTTATGATTTAATATTTATTTATACTTATACTTTATTTTTAATAATAATATTTTCCTTCCCGCCTCTTCCTCTCTTTTCCTTCCCGCCGTCCCGTCCCTCTTCTTCTCTCTTTCCGCCTTCTTTTCCCTCTTGTCGCCGTCCCGCCCTTAAGCCTTGAACCTGTCCTTTGTTCCTTCCCGCCTAAGGTTGTCTGCGCAGCTTCACGCGCCAGACTCTTTACAAGGAAGCCTGCGTGAAGACCACCTGTTACTGCGATACGCGAGACGAACTGTCCCCGCAGCGCGCTAAGGATTTTAGTTCTTCCCGCGGCGCGCTATGGATACTGTTCTTCCCGCGACGCGCTAAGGAATATAGTTCTCGCGACGCGCTTAGAATTGAAGTTCTTCCCGCGGCGCGCTTAGAAATATAATTCTTCCCGCGACGCGTTAAGGTTGGTTCTGTCTGCCTTCGCGCTCGCGCACTTTTGCCTTCGCGCTCGATGCCTTCTCGCATTTAACCCTTGAGTCTTTTCTCCTGTTTAATCTAGCCGTTTGCTTTTGTGATGTCTTATCTTCTGTGCTGTTGACCTAACCTGTCTTATGTCTGAAAAGTTACTTTCGGCGCAGCATGCGCACCAACCCCATTGGTTGGCAGAAAAAGTGACTGACATTATCTTTTGGAGATCTGCTTTTTCCATGCTTGACCAGTACCTTTATCTGACCCGCCCATGCTTTTACTGTTCCCTGTCAGCTTTATCTTGCCCCCTGCAGCTGCCATATCTTTTGCTTTTGGAATCTTTTACTTTTTGAGATCTTTTCCCCTTTTCTAGGGATTGTGTTCCATAGGGTTTCTCTATAAATAATAATATTATTTGCCTAACACATCACACACAAACACTTAATCTCTCCTTTTCTCTCCTCCTCCTTGCTCTCTCTGCCGTCTCCTCTCTTTGCCTCCGTCTTCCTCCCTGTTCTACCCTGCTTTTCCGGTAATATATAATATATATAATAATTTGTTTAATTTACTTATTAATTATGCTAGCTTATAATCAAGACATTAAAACAAATCGTTAAAACAATAATCTTTAATTATAGGTTAACTTTGCTTGTTTGGTTCTTGCTTTACCTATCTTCACACCGATTATCAAGTGAGTAATCGCGTACCTAATCCCTTTTATTTTTAATGTTTTGGGATGTTCATGTGTTCATACAAACTTAGAGTCTTAAACTGTTTATGAACTTTAGTCGCGCAGTATCCCATGTGTTGAGGACGTAGACTTGGCTGTTTATTTGTATGTGTGGATCATTAACCGTCTTGTCGGTCTATTCCGCAGTTCTTATGGTACCATTAGATGAACACGGGAGAACTATCGTTTATGATTTTCTCTTTTGTTTACACATGCACAGTTTGTCTTGTTTGTGAGCTCAATTGTGAGCACTGGCAGTCTATGAATCTTAGACTTGATCCCGATCTGATTACACCCTTGTTGTAAACCAGACATACACATGTTGCGCGCAGATTTATTGTTATCTATGTATTAACTATTAAACTTGATTTCTCACCAACACGCAAGTGTTTGACGTTTATTTTAACACATGTTCAGGTTTGCAGTAGCTGTTTTGGAGCTCGAGATAACCTAGGAAGTTTTCTTTATTTTGGACCTAGATTAAAATGTATCAAGACAAGTTATTGATGTTCGAATATTATGATTTATAATATATTGATTTATGATGATTATGTTATCTTATGTTTACCTTGAGCGTGCGCGAATGAATGTATTTATTAAATATTGACACCCAATAGTGTCACGAGTAATGAAACAATATGTGGCGCCCCGATGTATAATCCGCCTTTGGTCGGGGTGTTACAGGGGGGTTGTTATGTGCGTAATATTCTAACGATCACATTTGTTGCAATAACATATGCATATATTTTATCAACATGCATTTTGATTGGTTCCGTGTAGTACTATTTTGTATACAATATGTAGAGATCTTGTTTTCATTTAATACAGAAGTTCCTTTCGGAACTTTATATCCTTCTTTTAAGTAACCATCGTTTCTTCTAGAAACATATTATTTTTTATGAGATAATTACCTCTTTAGGGATTACTATTTTGTTTTAGATTAGTTTGTTATAAGACATTGACCTCTTCTGGGATCTTATCAATAACATCATCTTCATGTTTTGCATGTAATCTCTTCTAAGGTTTATCAATCATAACAACTTCTAGATGTTTTGCATTTAAGCTCGTTTATCAATTATAACTCTAGGAAGCTCTAGGGTTACACCAACTGTATTATTCCGCTCATTTGGTTTTCGTGAGTATCTTCTTGGAACTGATCATTTCAATTCGAGTAGCTGAATTTGATAATGGTATGCGTGAGCGTGACTTTGCCACTCTGTGTTTGCGATTGCATCTAGTAGTTCATTTGTTATTTGGTTGCAAATATTTATGCTCTTTTGGACTTCGATTTGCATTTACCACTTTGGGAATGAAAACTCGAAACATGCATTTTATGTCATTTGTTGTCTTACTATTCTTTCTTTATGGTTTCTCCCCCCTTCAGATTGGATATATTATTGTATCAAATTTAACGGTCGGTGTATTGTGCTGCAAATAAGTCTCCTTGTGATGATAAAGCACGGGCGGTGTGATGTGGAGTGAGTCCTTCGTCCTTCGTCCTTTACAAGAGAGCATTGGTAATCCACAAGAGTTTTATGAGATGGGCTTCGGATTTAGTCATGGATTGTAACAAAACCATCTCTGAACATTGCCCTTGAGGACCATGATGATTGGTTCCAAGTAGTAAATGCATAAAGATAATACCATTACATCCAAATATATCCCTAGTAAATTAATAATTGATTTATCAATAGAAATGCCTTCTGATCTCGCCGGGTTGCTTGACTTATCAATAGAAATTATTCAGTAGTAATTGATGTAGGGTCCAGTTTTGTTTGTAAGTCTTTCGTATTTGTTCGTTTTGTTAACGATGTATCTTAGTAGCTTGTCGGTTTTGTATATGTATGTTTGGACCTTTTGCAAATACTTCAACCTCATCCATATTTACCAACTCTCTCAACTCTCTTTCTCTCCTATCTCACGGCCAATAAACAAACACTCCAAGATCCGAGATCTCGGTTGCTTACTAGTGATTTCCGCTAGCTAGTAAGTGAGAGTGATTCAAGAACTTGTTAGATCCGCTTTCGGGACCTACAATTGATTAATTATCGGTTTAGTCGCAACTATCCTAGTACGTGCATTTAAAATTTATTTATACGCACATCAAAATTAGGTTTTCGGACATCCCTAAAACATTTATCTTACGCAACACGTACATATTTATATATGTATATTACTCGTGGCTTTTTATCGTCATATTAACTTATTTAGACGAAGTTTGATAGCTTAATCTTGAATTCCTTTTTCCTTTTATCCTTCATGCAACATACCTTTTCCTAGTTCCTCACTAAATAAGTAGCAAATACTATAGCTAGCTTTTCTTAACAGAAAAAACATCTAGTTTTTAAGGAAATATGAAAACATGGTTATAGAAGAAACATTAATGAAAAACAGACTTGTCATATTCAATAAAAGACATCTAGAAACAAACTCCTTCATCAGGAAAAAGTTAGGCCACACAAATCCCCAATTTTTCCTATAAATCACCCACATTTAACCATGCATCCATTATAAACAACTAATAGCTCAAACATTTCGTTTGAAGTTACAAAAGAAATGGGTTTAAATGGGAGTGAAGTGTTTGGGTTGGTCATGATCATGGTGGCGCTCACGGTCATGTTAAGTGGTGAAGCCACTCACTCCGAGTGCAGAAGCGCTATCGTGAGCTTGAGCCCATGCATTAGCTATGTGTGCGGGAATTCATCTACTCCACCACCTTCATGCTGCACGCAACTAGCCAATGTGGTCAAGTCACAACCACGGTGTCTTTGTACATTGGTTAGTGGTGGCCATGGTCACTCATCCACGGGTTTCAAAATTAATCAAACTTTGGCTTTGGGATTACCCGCGGCTTGCAGCGTTCAGACACCTCTGGTCAGCAGTTGTGATGGTAATCTTTCGATAACTAATTAGAAGTTTATTCATGTTGTACCGCTAAAAAAGAAATTTCCTCAAACATATTTAAACATCATAATAATTAATTTAACGATAATTGACAGCTATAAAGGGGTCCCAATGTGTCAGGTTGACATGTTGGCGCGTTACAAATTGGATAGTAATTAGCAGGTTAATTGTTCCACCCTAGCATGACATGTATTTTTATTCTTGTCAAAAATTAATATCATAAGATAGGGGTGTTCAAGAAATTCGCAATCTGAAAAAAACCAAAATTCGAATCGAAACCGAAACCTGAATAATCCGATCCGAATTCTTATTCGGATATTCGGATTCGGATTCGGATTGGATTCAGATATGGATTTTAAAAAATTCCGGATAGTTCGAATTATTCGGATATCCGAATAATCCGAATATATAACATGTTATTAGTGTATAATATATAGCTAAGTCCATTAACATTTACAATAACTTTATAACCATAACTTCGTTATTCGTTCAATCAACCTAACACACCATAGACAAAAATGTGGTCGTTATACTTTCTAACACTATTTAAACTTCCTTGTTCTTGTAGTGTTTTATTTTTATTTTCTAGTTTCGTATGTTTATTTAATAAAACTTAAGTTTGTATATATGTTATACGGATTATTCGGATAATTTCGGATTATCCGAATCCGATCTGAATCCATCCGAATTCAATTTGGATTGGATTCGGATCGGATAGGAATGTCCCTAATTCGGATCGGATCGGATTTTGGATAGGGTTCCAAAACTTTCAAATCCGAACAATCCGAACCTAATAACCGTTATCCAATCCGATGAACACCCCTATCATAAGACACAATTGTGTATTCGAACATCTTCCGTTTAACCTGTTTATCTAACGTTTCAAACATGAATAGATTAGCGGGCCAACCATTTTAGCCGAAAAGGTTAAGCAGGTCAACTCAAACACAACGCGTTTAATTAAATAGGTCGATCCGAACACAACCTATTTATTAAGCTATTTAGATATGACAATTCTAAAGGTGATTATTTCAGTATCGTGTTGGACATTACCCCCTATTACCGGTCTTCTAAAATTAAAGAAAAAGGTGTATGAAAATTATTATTATTATTATTATTATTATTATTATTATTATTGTTACACTGTGAAGTTATTTACAAGAACATCAAGTATTTTACAGGAACAGCTGGAAATGGAAAAGGGAATGAAACCGAAACCGTCCCAAATGTTCCAGCAAAATCTGATGGAGCAACAATACATTTACCATTTTATTTTAGTTTTGGTTCTCTGTTAGTTGCTTTAATTAATATGTATGTTTAACTTCATATTTTCAATATTTATGGGTGTCTTTTAAATAACATGTCCTTAAGTTTAACACATATCATTAATATTGTTATCCAAGTAAAAGTTCTTAATCTCCCAAATGTTTTTTTTTCTTTTCTGAATGTTGTTTTAATGAAAATGGGTGGTACATCATGATGTCAATTGCCAAAGGGACATGTAACACGTAACATCTATCCAGATTATTAAGTGAGAAAATATTATTTTATTATTATTATTATTATTATATTATTATTATACGGTTTGTTTCTTATATCTATAATTAGGTATAAATAACCAGTTAAACTTAGAGTTTAGTGGACAACGAAGCAAACCAGTACGACTCGAACTAAACACAAAAGATAGAAGGAGAATTCTAAAAGAATATGCAATATAAAAGTGTAAATTAACCGAATATATATATATATATATATATATATATATATATATATATATAGGATTAGGTTCATTTCAAAACTGATTCTTATAGCGAGAAGTGCAATAAGTGATCTCAACCATTAGATTATTAATCAATGGTTGAAACATTATTGCATTTATTGTAATTAAGAAAATTTAAAGACATTAAAATAAATAAGAAAAGGGTAGTATAGGAAGAATAAAATAATTCAACCTTTAATTTATTTTATATATCCCTAAATAAAAGTCCAAAGCATAAATATCCAAAATTTATGATTTGTAAGTTACAATTTATTTATTTCATTATATGTTAGTGTAAGATTTAATTTTGTTTTTTCTCGTCAATAAACAGCTTCTAATTTATAAGATTTAAGCAAAATAGCATCTTGATCTTTGCTTACTCTTTTGAAATAAAAATAGTTTGAAGATGTGTAAGACGGAAAAAAATATGTAAGAAGAAATTGAAAATGTGCAGGAAAAAAAATAAGATGTGTATGAGAAAATTAAAAATGTGTAGGGAAAAAATTAAGATGTGTATGAGAAAATTAAATATGTGTTGCAAAAATTTGAAGATGTGTAGGAAGAAATTAAATATGCGTAGGAAAAAATTGAAGATGTGTAGGACGAAAAAAAAAGTGTACGACGAATGTAGATATGTAGGAAAAAATATGTTGTGTATGAGAAAATTAAAGATGTGTATGATAAAATTAAATATGTGTAGAAAATATTTGAAGATGTGTAGGAAGAAATTAAATATGCGTAGAAAAAAATTGAAGATGTGTAGGACGAAAAAAAAAGTGTACGACGAATGTAGATGTATAGGAAAAAAATATGTTGTGTATGAGAAAATTAAAGATGTGTAGGGAAAAAAATTAATACGTGTATGAAAAAAATTAAAAATGTGTAGCAAAAAATTAAAGATGTGAATGAATAAATTGAATATGCGTAGGAAACATAAGAAGATGTGTAGGACGAAAAACATACGTACAAAGATAATTGAAAATGAGTAGGAAAAAAATTAAGATGTGTATGAAAAAAATTAAACATATGTAGGAAAAATTTGAAGGGGTATAAGAAAATATTATAGTTGTGTAGGGTGAACTCAAGATCTAGCATAAAAAATTGTAAAGATAAATTTATTGTCTTATGGATTTTTTGATTATTTTAGTTATTTTGATTATATTAATTACATTAGTTAGAAATGTAACTCATATGGTTTAATTACTTATACATTAATTGGAGAGAGAATAAATTTATATTAATTTAATATCCTTTTCATATATTTTTAATGATTTAAGATTGAAAATTAAACGAGTGATCCACATTAACTTATCGCACTTCTCGTTGTAACTTGACTTCTCGCATGAACCATCCCTCATATATATACATACATATATATATAGGTGCCTTATTACATATTTATCTGACCCTTTATACTAAATTATGTATTTCCTCAAGTACATAAGAAATTACCTAATTACCTTTTTCAACTCCTATCAAATAAAACAACCCTCGATTTCTTTCATTCTAAAAAGTTTTCCTCCCACCCATCGTTCTACCTACGTGCCTAACCGGCGACATTGTTCCACGTGGAAATAAAAATTATGGACGGTGGATCAGAAGATGGTGGTTGAGGATGGCCAGGAGAAGATTAGGCTATGGTTTCGGGCATGGTGGTAGCTAGTAGAGATGGTTTGCGAAAGGTTTCTGCGGCGGTGAACGGTTGAGACGATGAAGTTGCGAACGTAAGGTGGGGGTTTCTGCGGCGGTGAACGGTGGAGATGATGAAGATGGTGAACGGTGGGTGGTGGGCGGCTGATGTGTGTACGGTAGAGAATGATAGACGGTATTTGTGGTGTTAGGGTTGGGGTTACTGGCGGTGGAAAGTGGACAGTGATAGCCGACAGCGATAATCGATGGATGGACCGGTGAATGGTGGTGACTCAATTGTTGGTGTGATTTGGTCTGCGTGAGTGTTGGAACCGGAAGACATTGAAGTGTACGGGTGTGGTTTTGTCAAAGAGTCATGAATGCTATTTTAATCTATTTATACTATTAAAGAAATTGGATTTTTGAACAAATGGTCTATTCTTATTGGTTCCTCTCTTTTATTTCCATATATATCAAGCCTTGTTAGATTTTCTTTATAATAAAATAATTCAAAAATAAAATCAAAAAATAAATTCCAATAAACCGTTTCATAACATTCAAACCCTAA
Source organism: Bidens hawaiensis (assembly GCF_021521415.1). Taxonomy (NCBI): domain Eukaryota; kingdom Viridiplantae; phylum Streptophyta; class Magnoliopsida; order Asterales; family Asteraceae; genus Bidens; species Bidens hawaiensis. The sequence goes on from NW_027505140.1 coordinate 133,949, forward strand.
TCCCTCACCCCTCTATTATTGTCGACTTCTTTCCTGACTGTTTAACCAAGTCATGTTGAAACAACATCATATTTTCAAACCCTTTCTCCCTTTCAATTAAAAGGTTCTCTCAATCGATTTCAGAGCTTCTTCAACAAATCATCGTCGTTCGGACAATTCCACCAGACATGTTAAAAGATTTCTAGATTCTATCATTCTATTCTAGCGTTAGTCACTCAATTTTAACAAACCCTAATGTTGAATCACAGATTCCATTTTTGATTTAGACTAAATCAGACCTACGCCCAAATTCATCATCGAAAATCCGAGGCATGTAACTGGTTTCGCGAACCTTTGCTTCAATATATGTTTCCATCAATTACAAATCGCGGAGCTTCTAAAATCTCCATTAGCGGGTTGTTGATTTGAATTATAGTTGTACTTTTATTATTCTTTTTTAATTCCTAATTGTAAATTGAATTTTATATGATGCAGATTTATGAATATGAAGAATTGAAAATTGTTGCTATTCAAATCACGTGTTCCAAATCTTATTGATCATCAAACAACTGATATGTTGCTAAAGGTACCAAGTTCTCTTTTTTTTTCATTATTTTTTTAGATTGTAAACTTACATGAACATTTCGTTATATTATCTACAGATAATTGTATATATGCAAAGCTGAAATATAATTAAACTGAGAACTTTATGTCAATTGTTATATTCATGTTGAATTTCTCTTAGAATGAATAAATTGGTATTGTATTGCTCAATTTGAATTTGACTAAAACTCATACAGTGTTTCAACTCGAGGTTCACATAAAAAAAATCAGGACTTTATGTGAATTGTTATATTCATTTTAAAATTATTGATTTAACTCATAGAATGAGCCAAGTTTATTACTGAATTACTCGATTTGAATTTGACTGAAACTGTAATTGTTAGTTTCAACACGAGATTAACAATGTTAAACTGAGTAAAAGTTTGTTGTTTATGTTGATATTATTATTTAAATTCTATTATTATTGTTTGATTTTTCCCCTTTAATAATATATTTAATATAAGGGTGACACTAAGGGATTTGCAAATGGGCATGAAAGATTGCCTAGGAAAGATAGAACGCAACCTAACCATGTGATTTTTTTAGTGCACTTTCATATTAATAATCATAGGTTTTTGTAATTTAAATTTTTAATATTAGTTATCATATTATTATACTGGTAATAAGGTAACTGATTATGATCATAAATTATTACTTACTTAATTTAACACTGTCACATTTTATTAATGTTTTAATTTTATTTATTATTTCCTAATTTTGATTTGACTTTCATAATATTTCTTAATCACAATTTATTATGCTGATTTAATAATTCAAATCTTGAAAGTTTATAATTAGTTACTTCCTTATTTTGAGTTATATATTTAATAACATGTAATTCCAAGCATTAATGTTCTTAATGTAAATTCTTTTTATAAACATTTTTTTTCTTTGTTTTAAAAGTCAAATATGTAGGTCATACTTTATTTTTGACTCAACATATATATGATTTTTTTAATATGTTGATTGTTTGCTAAAAGCCAACAAAGTATCACATTATACAAAGTTTCTATTATTCATATGAGATTTGGATCGTAGTACAAAGTTTTGGGTAAAATGTTGAGTTTTGTGTACATTTGAAATTAAGTTGCATGCATAATCAAATGATTAAAATGACCAGTTTGGCATTATTTTAGGTAAAAAGGGGCTACTAACCTTAGTTAATTCAAAACTCTTAAAGTCTTTTTGAATCAAGAATTTACATGGTAATGGTGAGATGAGTTCAAGCAAACAGAAATGATTAAAGGAGGCCAAGGATGAAAAGGGTAATGTGGTCATATTGAAATTATGGAAATACGAATAAATTGTCTTGATTTTGAGTTTTTAGTCAAATTATAGCTTTCAATTGTTATTCATCCTTTTCATATGATAACCATATTATATTCTATTACAAATGTCTTCACAATTAGGGAACATTCACAACTAGGGATGAGCAAATTTGGTACCGGTACCGATTTAGTATCGTCGGTACCGAATCGGTACCAAAGTTTTGAGTTTCGGGATCGGTATGGTAATGGTATTTCCAGAATTTTTACCTTCAATATCAGTACCGTACCGGTACCAAGAATTTGTGATTTTCGGGAACAGTATTTTCGGTACCAGTACCAGTCGGTACCGAGCTCATCCCTATTCACAACAGTCTCAAACCTTATCAATATAATAAAAGAGGGATTATGATTTGGGCAAGTCCAGATTTCTTGGGATTGATTCAAACTATTAAGTATTTTAAAAACTTGTTTCTTCATTTTAATAACCATAAATTTACTTTGTTAGGTGAACTTAGAAGATACTATACGTGATAATGATGATGTTGATGTTCATGATCCTTTCTTGGATTTATTTTGTTTTGACAATGATGATAGGGATAAAGTTGATCATAGTTCTGTTGAAGATCCGAGTGGAAGTGAACAAGATTATGAAAAGGATGTTGAGGATGAAGATTATGAGGATGTAGATGTTGTGTATCCTTGTTATGTTCCTAATCTGGATTGGAAATTGGCGAAGCCCATAGTGTCAATGAAATTTTAGAGTTCCGCGTAACTGAAGACATGCTAACTGATTATGGTGTTGCAAATGGTCACCAATTAGTGTTCACGGTAAACGACCACAATAGGTTGTTAGTAAGATGAGGGACCAAAGAAATTGAAGACGATAGGAATTGGGTGGGTGGGGGGGGAGAATGTATGGAAGTGTCCATTTAGGCTTTGGGCTTCTAGGATTAAAAAGGATGATTCTTTTCAAATAAAATCACTAAATGATAACCATACATGCTCAAGGAAGTTTTATTTGGGTTCGCTTGTTACATATACTTGGATTGCAAAACGATTTTTCAAGAAAATAATTCAAAATCCCGAAATTAGTTATAGGAAAATACAAGAAGATATCCTAAAAAAAGTATCAATGCAAAGTGAGTCCTGATCAATGTGGTAGAGCAAAAGAGAAGACATTGAATGATTATAAGTTGGGTTGAAAGAGCATTATGCAAGACTTTCAAATTTACAAACTGAGATATTGGAAACAAACTCGGGGAGTAATGTGAAGATAGCCATGGAAAAGATGCCAAATGGAGAAGTTTAATTTAGTGGTTACTATATTTTTGAACATTTTTGCAATTTTTTTTTAAATTTTCTCAATTTATTGCAATTTTTTGATTTTTTTTTTTGCAAATTTTTGGGATTTTTAAATTATTTTTCGCAACCTTTAAAAGTTATTATGCAACTTCAAAATATTTAAAAATGAAAAAAAATCTAGATTACCTGCTATGCAGATAAAATATCTAGGATTGGAACAAAAAATAAAATTTTAATGACCTGATTATAACAAAAGATTTTATGAGTGACTTGATTGGAACAATTTAGAAACCTGGTTACTATTCTATGGATATTCTATGGAGTAATCCCTAAATTATACTAGTTATTTATATTAAAATTGTTAAGTTCAATTCTTGCACATATTTTCAACTAGTATTTTGAGATCTAGCTCTTGAGTCTTGATTATAGTTTGCCTAGTGTATGCGTCTCATCCTTTTCAGATCTTACCAATAGCTTTTCTATGAATGATCTTTATTAGTCATGATTTATCATTCATAATTCAAGCACGGTTGTACATCAAGCTTTATATAAATAATTTCTTACTCGTATATTTAGGGCTCTTTAGCAATGATAAAACCCACATTAATATTAATAATTAGCAATATAAGCAAATATAATTTAAAATCAATACAAGCATTATACTAATACATAAAAGTATGCAAATTTGTTACACTAATGAAAAATACATGAACATCCAAATGGGCATGGAAGGAAGTTAATTGATACCAGGGGAAATATTGGGCCCAAACTAGTTTACTTGGATCATTCTCAACCTATTTTTTAAAAATAAGTATATTGGTTTTTATTAAACCTAACTATCGTTTTTTGGTAACTACAAGTTCCTATTAACGACTTGACTGCTGACGGTCCCAACTTTTAACCTATTTATTCCTAACGGTGCGTGAGTAACGGAATCCTAACGTCGTTAGTTTCAGTTCGCCGGAAAAACGTTTTTGGCTTGAAAACTCAATTTTTTCCCCGAAAACTCAGCATTTTCGTCCCAAACATCTTGGTAACTTTGTATCGACCTTTAGTAACCTTTTTCTAGTAAAAGCCCCAATTATTGAGGTCACTGGAAACCCTAGAATCATCGTCTGAATCGATTGATGGTGCTCAGTTGGTGGTGGTTGCGGTGTTCATGTGGTGTTTTGCAGCAACAAATTTACTTTTCCGGCAAAAACGTTTTTCCGACGACTTGAAACTAATAGCGTTAGGATTTCGTTAGTCGCATACCATTAGGAACAAATACGTTAAAAGTTGGGACTGGCAGTAGCCAATTCATTAGTTGGGACCGACAGTGACCAAAAGGCAATAGTTGTGATTAATAAAAACAAATCCTTAAAAATATATGAGAGAAATTAATTTATAAATTATATGGTATAAATATAAATAGTTGGTAGTAAATGAGAGAGAAAATATTATACGAGAAAATTAAATTTGGGGTTAATTGTTCACATCGTATAATAGGAGAGAGAAATGATAATGATGAAAGTATAAAAATGTATTATTTAATAGAAAATTAGAGTTCTATTATAAAAATTTTCAATATAATTATATGATATATATGGATATATGGTAAGAAACTAAATGCGAATGCTCTTATAAACCAAGAGTCATGTTAATCGAGAGTCGTACGCTTTGAACACTGTTCTAAATGCGAATGCTCTTAAGAGTCATGCTCTAAATGCGAATGCTCTTATAAACCAAGAGTCATATATGATATATATGGATATATGGAGGACTTTGCATACGCTTGAGAGATTGATCGTTGTGGGAGGCCGGTGAAAGTCCTTCACATCATCGGCATGGCTTGGATATAGCTGAGGCCGGTGAAAGAAAAGAAAGTAGATGTAAGGTCGGGAAACGGATATGAGAATCCAAGAAGGAATGGGAGTGCAGGAAAGCAGACCCAATCAGAAGAGATGCAGTCGCTCTTTAATCGAGAGTCGTACGCTTTGAACACTGTTCCTTCGGTGAAACATTTGGAGATTCCCTGGATTTCTTCATTGGTGAATTTGCAAATCTCAGAAACCGCATCTTTAAGAAGCTGTTGGCTTTGAAGTACGGAATCTATGTCCTTAGGATTCGAACTAAAGGAAGCTTTCTGATTCCTTTTGGGCATTGTGATAAAAGGATGAGGAAATCAAGAGAAAGAATAGAGAAAGAAAGAGGAATACCTGAGGATAATTATCGCCGGAATAGGAGGTTGGATATGATAAAGGCGAAGTTATAAGGGTTGGAAACTTATTTATTAGGGATAATGATGCGTTTACAGGCGACGGTCGCGTCATATTATCGCTAACGGTCCGATTCAAATGTGCATTAAGATAAACATGACAGCTGTACCCCATTCACACCTATCATGTTTGGGGGCAATTGTTGGGACAAGGATCTTTGATCCTCGAAAATCAAGTATCATTGGCAACTGTTAGCAGGACTAAGGATCCTCTGTGGTTCAAGGATCCTCAACAGTCTATTTGAGTTATATTCTAATCTATTTTTGCAGATAAAACACGTGCTTACTGGAATTTCTACTTTTACGGAGAGCATATTTTACCAGGTCCATCCAGCTCGTCCATGTTCGTGAACGGTCATGAAGAAAAAGTAAATAAACGTGGCCGGATTTGTAGGAATTAGTTAGTTTACGTCATTATTTTTGTATTTATATATTGAACCTTGGCTGATCGCATAGAACACACGAACACACTTAGAGCTCTTAGCAAAAACTCACTATAATCACGATCAGCCTCGATTCCATAACTTGTAATTCTTTTGAGTTTAATATACTTGGTAGTGATAGTTTTCACTACCCGAGGTTTTTGTGCCAGCGGGATACTAGTTACCAAGGGTTTTTCCTCGTATAAATCTCTGTGTTCATCGTTTACAATGGTTACTTTGATTATTTTGTTCATACAAGCACCAATCTTCACATACGAATTTGGTTCATTGATCCTTAATCTGATTTTTAACCAAAACAGTATGTATGGATGTATGGTTGAATGATAGATGAACAGGTAAGTATTAATACGTATATTCGGACGCGTATTGGTAAGTAAGTGAACGTAATGTATATTAATTAACTAGAATTACTCAGCGTAGCTGACTTTTAGTATGCACGCAGGCAAGTAGAATGAGACAAGTTGCTTGATGAGGACACATGGAAATAAGAGGGAGACTGGCATTATTATAAAGGAGACACCCGTGTCGTTTTATGTTTTATATTTTATGTTTAAGGATTTATGTTATGATATTTTAAGACAAGATGGTTATGTTATGAATGAATGAATGACTTTTATTTCCGCGAAATGTTTTAATTAACTTTGATTTTACGAATTATGTGAATGATTAAATCCAACCAGCAAGAAAGTAGGACACCTGAGATGGGGGCCTTACAGCATGCGAAGAGATGAGAAAAATCATTATTATCTAGATACCTATTTAGTAATGTTTCCAAGTTTTGTATTGAATAAAAGCTTGCTTAATTCATCAAACCGTGAATATCATGATAAACCTTACATCAACGTTTTTTTCCCAAGGGTTAATGAAAAGTACTGACAACCAAAACAAATGAAGTACAAGCAACTCTACAAAATATTACCACAGTTTGATCCGAGTTAAACCCTAAACTAAAAACAGAGAAAACTGACAATCAAATTGCAACTAATTCAGACTGCTTCTCCATCATAAACTCAAAGGGATATTCTGGAAGCCTACAAATCAGATCATCATCAGCATGTTCATCCGCAACGCTTTCACATCTTGATATCATCTTCTCCGTCAACTTTTCGAACGCTGGTGGTGAGGAAGGCTCGGGTCCTCAAGGTAACATCCTCAGAAGAAAGGATGCTGAAGCGCTTCCATAGCCGTGGGCCTCGCGTGTGGAGACCATGAAAGAAGTGAACCGATCAGATTAACCGCTTCGGGGCTTGCCATCGGTAACAATTTAGATAACCGCACACCAGGATAATTTAGAAACTCATACTTGATGTTTCTTGCGAGTTCAAGGCCATCAAACCAGGAACTTTTTGTCGGGGCGCCTAACACATAGCAGATTCTTTGGAATACGCGTGGATCGGAAGAACCTTGAAACAACGGTCGAAAGGTGAATAGCTCAAACATTATCGCGCCCATCGCCCACATATCAACAGCCGAATCGTAAGTCTCAGAATGTAGAAACACCTCGGGGGCGCGATACCAACTTGTCGTAACGATATCTGTGTACGGCCCATCATCTATCTCGCAAGCAGCACCAAAATCACCAATCTTAACTAGACCATTGGAAACTAGAACATTCGCCGGCTTCAGGTCACGGTGAAGGTAGCCGTTGCGGTGCAAGCACGCAAGACCGCTAAAGATTTGAAAGCACACGTGTCTGACCTCGGCTTCTGAGAATGGCGCGTTAAGCCTCGATCGATAAACCATAAGATCGTGGAGACTGCCTTGCATGCATTCGAATACCAGGAAGATGGTGTTGTGATCATTGATTAAATCCTTGAGTTTGAGGATGTTTTCATGGTTGTTGAATACCAGTGCTTTGACTTCTCTTTGCATCATGACCTTGTGCGATGATTCGTACTTTGTTACCAGTTTCTTGATCGCCACGGTTTCATACGTCTGCTTGTTGAAGGCCTTCCAAACAACACCGAATGAGCCACTTCCAAGTTTTTCGATTATTTGGTATTTCTCCATACTGCCTATACAAAAGTAATTTTAAGTAAAGAAACGCAGGAACGTTGAATAACCTAGAAATTAATAGCAGAAGCTATCGAAAGAAAATATGTTGAACATGAGATTACTTACCGATCACGCAACAAAGGGATTGCAAACGAAGAACTGAAATTGATTATTGTTATTTTGTGAAGTAGTGCTTGCATATATATATATATATATGGTAATATGGTTGCTTATTTATACAACTCCTTGAGGATTTTTCTCATTTGGCCAGATTTTATAGATAAAACTGATTAATCACTTTCTAAAAAGTATCTTATTCAAATATCCTAATATTTCTAAATGTACTTTAGTGATTATTTTTATTTTTATCAATGATATTATATTTAGGGTTTAACAAATATTTTATCATATATGATTATTTTCAAATATCATAAATACTACAATAAAAATTTATGTAAAACTTTTAAATAAATCGTATAATTTACTAAATACTAAACACAATTAAATTTGCCAAACGACCATAGTGAAGACTAGAATTTCATATAAAGTGAACCAATAATTTTGGTAGGAGGATTGGGTTATCCAACGGAGACTCAAGTTCGAATCTCACTTGTGTCATTTTTTTGTGGATATTGACAATGAAAGATTTGATCTAGACTTTATACAAAGGTTATCAGTTTGAACCCTGAGCTCGTCGGGTTTTCGTCCTACCGTGTGTTACGCCATAGAGTTTTGCTCTTGTGGTGGCTCAATGACCGTCAAGTGGCAATTGACGGTACGGTTTTCCGGGGGAACGCCAAGCCAAACTCCGAAGCTAGCGTGGGCCCGGTTAAGACAACATAGCCTGGCCAGAGTGGGGCATTGGGGCTCTCCAAATTTGAAGAGTGTGGTAGCCTAAAATACAAGAAAGTCGTCGTTCTAAAAAAACATATAAAACCTAAATAATAGTTAAATAAAATGTGAAATCCAAAATATAATTACAAAAAAAAAAATAATAAAAAAATCAAATGTCTGACCCTTTGTGCCTTCGGCCTTTTGAGTTCTACCAGTCGCTCCTTTCATGACTGTCGAGTGTCAACTTCAGCACCACTTGATCAGGCGACCAGCCCTCGATGACAAAAAGCCTCTAATCTATTCGATTTTTAGCCTCCATGATGACCCTCCTATATAATCAATAATCATTCATTTTGATTTCGATTTTCAAATTCAATATAAGTAAAACAACAAGGGTAATCTTTTCAAGAAAGACAACCTATAAAAATGTTTCATGGCTTCGCCATTATATTCACAAACCGGTGTTTTTCTTGTTGAGGAGGTGCCATGCATTATGATTTCACTAGTCAACTTCTAGTTCTTGGTTCCTTCACTTACTTTCAATATGCATGGTAATCCTTACCCTCGTCAAAATGTAAAGACAAATGTAATGGTCACGCGTTTCTTATTAGAAGTTCGCATGATATAACGCAACAACTCTAATGGAAAATCTAATGGCACATATAACGTATTAGCATGTAACGTTTGTAAAAGCTTCAACAACTAACGTTCCATGAACTGGAACCGAGGCAACGAACTTGCATTAATCCACGAGGTGAAAGTATGATCACTTAAGTAAAACTCATAACCTATTGGTGGGACTATGCAATGGTTCGTCACCGCAAGAACTGAACCGGAACCGAAAATAACTGAAAAATAGAACCAGAACAGAATTCTTATATAATAAACCGGTTAGGTTCCAGAACCAGTAAAGTCGGTTCTCACTAATCAGTTATGTGCCAGAACCGGTTCAGTCATTTATTTATCAAATGGGTTGTGCAAACTTTACAAATTGCAAAACAAGTTTATATAGTTGTGTGTCTGCTTTCACACTAAAATTAATTTAGATTACAAGATAAACATCGATTATTTATTGGATTAAAACCTAATTGTTAAAGTTAAATAAATCATTAGTGACAATAGATTAAAGGAAAATCATACCATATTTTATTATATTACCTTAAAGGGGTGCATCTAAATTGATCTAGGCTGGCAGTTATTGAATGTAAAAAAAGAATATTTTAATTAAAGAATAATTGAATGGATGTTAGGTAATAGGTTGCATTATAAAAAATGGGGGTTGGTAAATTTATTTAAAAGTTTATAATATTCCGGTTATTCGGTTTCACGTATAGAACCGAAAGTTTTACCCGGAACCGAACCATGAGGTGATAATGGAGACTAGGCGAGTAGATGATGTTTACTAGTTAGATCATTGAACTGAACATGTTTTATCTTATTGCACCGTCGTGCATTCGAATGAGTGTTCACAGACATTACCTTTAGGTGAGGGTTTTTCCAAATCAAAATACGAGTGTGTATCCGTATATGATGAATTTAGCTTTGTTTTTCGTCCAACAAAATATTCATGTTATTATTATATTATTTGATTAACGCGTATTTTAACTTTACTTGCCTTCTCCAACCTTACCTGTAATTTTCATGGAACTTCACTTCCATCTTTTCCCCCACTCTCCTTTTCACAAATCCCAAACTTTTAAACACAAATATATACACCCCGTAACATAAACCTCAAAAAACACACTCACTTAACATCTGTAACCTAGGATTTACACTTTCCCCAATTCCAACACCCATGAAGATTCACCCAACATCCAACCACCAAAACACCATCCTGTACGATCCTATTCCTGTTCCAATCCGCCGTCAAAAGAAGCTCCAACGACTCCCTCACATCTTCAGTAAAGTTCTCGAGCTTCCGTTCTACTCCGACGCCGTGGTTTCGATTCAAGAAACGTCGGATTCGTTGAAGTTTGTTGTCGAAACTGATGATGATGTCGGCGGTGAGATTGCTGCACATACTATTGAGATCTGTCCTGGTGTGATTAAAGTTGTGGTGAGAGCGGATGCGGGTGTCACAGGTTCGGGTTTGGTGGATTTGTGGCGGGTTAGGTTGCCGGAGTGTACGGTGCCGGAGATGGCTACGGCGGTGGTTAGTGGTGGAGAGGTGGTGGTGACGGTGCCTAAGGATGCTGGGTTTGTTTTGGTATAGTTTAGTTTAATTTAATGTTGTTTCGGTTTAATAGGCGTCTCAATTAAGTTTTTTATTTTGATGATGTTATGTGGTTTCGAGCCTTCGATTTGGTTGATTTAAAGGATCTTATAGTTTGAAATGAATGATAGCAATGTTCATCTTTATTTTGTTGATTAAATCTAGTTTAATTGAATGTTGTTTCGGTACGACAGTCGTGGTACTCGATGCATATGTTTGATTTAATGATAACAGTGTTCATCTTTATTGATTGGATCATAATTTTGTTACTTATAGAACTGCAATTATTATAGTTTGATTTGTAGCTTGTGGATAAAGTATTTATAAATCAATCATTATGTGTTTTAGGTTATTTTATAAATCAAGCATGTTGGATGTTACTGCAGCTGATTTTATTTCACTTCGGGGATTTTGAAAGTATATGATTTCTTCTATATGAGTGAGAAATGTATTTGCAGTGCAAAAAGGTGCATGTTTCTTGTTGGAACTTTTCTAATCACTGAATGTAGGATGGCCTCTCGACCAAAGATTGACAGCTTCTGGTGCGGTTGGCAACAGATATCTCAGTTTTATGCTGCTGTCGAGTGTGTGGATGGAGGTATGTGTGCATTCCTTTACATCTAGGTTCTTGATACTCTTAAAGCATGAACCTTTTCTACTTTGAGAACAAAAAAGAAACAAGATTCTCGATTGTACAGAACTGTTTGCTACCACCGTAGAAAGTTGACTTCAACGGGTCAAACTTTAAACTTAGTTACAACCTTGGTTCAAAACGCCCATGAGGAAAACATTCAGGGGGGGAGGCGTGCCTGATGTAGTTTTGGGTCAAAATTGGGTAAGGTTACGGGTCAGTAGGAGGTTTATATGTAAAAACAACTAAGGGGTGAAGAAACTATGAAAGGTTTACTTGATAACTGGCTTATTTGGTTGTACATTGAGTGCGTCGCGCCTCGTCTTTTGGGACTAAAATGCGTTGGCACGTGATGTCGAATTTATAGAATATTGAATATTTGGAATGTATAGAATATTGAAATACTCCTAGTCATTGTTTATTAGTAACTAGCTTTTTGCCCGTGTGTTACGCGGGTTTATTTAAGTTTGTTTTTAGTATTATTTTGAACATATAATTTTATGATTTATGTGTTCAGTTAAATATATAATATTTTGTATTAATTTAAACAACCTAAGTGGACTATGGTTGTTGTTTCTAATGTTCAATTGACTGTTAGAGATCAAACGACAAACATAAATCAAATCAACTCTATATATTTCTTTTTGAGTAGTTATACATATTCCTTACCATAAAAGGTTGCAGCTTGACTTGAACAAGGAAAACATAATGTTTTACCTTTCATAACAAATAGGCATCTAACCAATAGTTCACCATAGTTCAAAAAAGGCAACTCAACCCTAGTGTTCAGGTAATTGGGTCAACTTTTTTCGCTTCACAATTGCCTATGCAATTCGTGAGACTCCACCCGTGGTTTCCAACAACAACAAAGTTACGTGTCCATCCGATTCAAGAAATCTGAGTGTGATAAAAGTCTCCTCATCGTACCTGTAAAATTATAACAATATGATTGATAGTTACAAAAACAATATTTTAAGTCTCCACTAAATCTTTATTTTGTTACATGTAAGCTTACCGTATATCATCTGATGATTCTGCCTCAAACTCCAACTTTTAATGTTGATTTGCATATATAATTTTTTTCTCCTGCATATTCATCAAAATATGCAAAATGCCCCATAATGTTGATTTGCTTATTTTTAATACTAAGGAAGACAAAGAGATAATTTTGAGGCACTTTTAGACATATCAGAAGTCTTGTTTTTAACAGCTATGGATGATCTGCAAAGATTTCACGAATTTATAATTTACTTGAATCCATTTCTTAATTACTTAATGACTTATGTACTTGAAAGTTTCCCTAATTCTTTTAGCACTCTCTTCATTTTCTCTATATGTGATATTTAGATTTCAGTGATTAGCTTTGACATAAAACAAATTATTTAATTATTTCATTTTTAAGTAGCAAACCTGATAATTTAGGGGTACACTAATTAGTAGTCTTCAAAGATGGAAACAACTACCATCATACTTTTTTTTTGTTTTGTTAATGAACATCACAATCACAAAACATAATAATAAGCCTATTGTTTTATTGTACTCATGAGTCATGACTACCGCAATACAACACAAGTAGATTATAACAATAAAAAATTAAACCTTAACCCTAAATCAGCAAACAATTTGTCAATTCAATCCTGAATCACAACCTCCTGAACATGATGTTAAAAGCATATAGACTGTATTACTTCTGAATTAATTCAGAAATCATATGTAAGAACTATAGCATTTCGTAATTTATTGGAAAATCCACTTTGATTCTCTATCAACCAATAATGTGGGACCATTAACATGGTTAAAGCTAAACTGTTTGAAGTCCAGACACAGCATGGTATTCTTTCTACCACTATGTTAATATAGAGATGGTTTCAAAATAAATATTTTATCAATATAAAACACTTATATTGATAAAATGATTTGAACTACTTATTGGGCGGGCTTTTTAGCCAATGCTGAATATATAACCTATTTATTATGTATAAATTAAGAAAAACTTCTTGGATTAAAAAAAGTAAACAACTTTGCTGGTAATTACATATTTTTTGTTTGGTCAGAAGAGTCCACTGAATATTTTGATCTTGGATTAGTGATTCCTTTTGATATTTTGATTTCATTTTAGAATAGGACAAAAGAATAGAGGATAGGCTCATTACATTAACAATCAAAATATGGGAATTTATATTGAGCGTGAAAGCCAATTGAATCGAAAGAATTTATTAGTATAACTAAATTCACAACAAACTATATTATACCAGTAAAACTATATTTAATCAAACACAAATGTTTATTAGTTTAACCAGATTCACAACAAACTATATATACCTGTACAGCTATATTTAATTAGAAACAAATATTTTAGACATGTTTCATTTCATAAGAAAAGAAAAATAGATCCATAATTACCTGTTACAAATGTTGACCATGTGAGCATTAAGACCAAAAGTTTTACTTTATGGGATCTCACTGTAATGTTTTGACTCTAAATCTAGAGTTGTTGTTTGAATTAGAAGTATCATCCAACTGATTTGTTAACAATTAGGGTCTGTTATTCACTTATTAGTTTTTTCGTTATATAATCCAACATGTCACACAACAAACAAAATATATGTTCCTTCATAGATAGTAGTTCACCTTAAAAATAATCAACTAATGAGAATAAAAATACGCATATTATATTTTATTATTTGACGAAATACACCAAATTAGGATAAGCAAAAAGTAGACAGAGCATTGCAGAACTTACTTACAATAAGAATGAGATTAGGTTTGTTAAAGAGAAAACCAACATTTATGTTCAACTATACAAATGTTAATCAATTTCGTATGTGTCTGCATGTTCAACCCTAATTACAAATGTTATTCTGGCAAAACCGAGTTTAAACCCAAACTGGTGTCACCAAAAGACCGGGTTTGACTTTAATTGACCTGACCAAACCCAAAACTGTTAGAAACCTGCTTTCTAGCCGGTCTGCAGACAATCACAAATACAGATGTGCTGGGAAATGAATCTGGTGAATCCAAACCGAAGCCAACTTAGCTGAAGTTTGAACCAAAGCGCATGGTTGAAATTAGTTTGTAGCCCTGTAACTGGTCAAACCCAATCCTTTCCCCATTAAAAAACCAGCTTTAAATCTAAACCAGGGTCACCAAAAGACTGGTAACCAGACCCGAAATGGTTAGGGAAAAAAACCAGCTTTAAATTCAAACCAGTGTCACCAAAAGACCGGTATCCAGACCGGAAAAGGTTAGGAAGCTGGTCTTAGCCAGGTCAAACCAGATCCTTTTCCCCTACAAAACCGAGTTGCAAACCGAATCTGGCCAAAAGGTGATCTGGGACGAACTGATCTGGCCTGACCTGACCTAACCTGTTTCCGCCATCACAAAAATACCCATTTTGACCTGAACCAATTACAACCTGGTTTCAAATAGGTAAAATTCGATCCTTCCCCATCTTAAAAACCGGGTAGCAAAAATGGTTAATTCAATATGCTCCATATTGAAACAAACTATTTTAGGATTCACCGGATTCGTTTTCACCAAAGCGAAGAAAACCGGTTTTATGATATGGAACTAAATCTGCAATCAAAAGTAAATTACTTTACAACTAATTATGCAACTGACATTCCTTCGTTTCTCAAAATATCATATTCATCTATCCGAAACTGAAGAAACACTAACCGGACCCCGGACAGATTACTGGTAACCTGGGGGTTAGATAGATGTTTCCCACGAGGGGTTAGACCCTTGGAAGATGGTTCTTCTGATTACTGGTAACCTGGGGGTTAGATAGATGTTTCCCACGAGGGGTTAGACCCTTGGAAGATGGTTCTTCTGATAACCTGCAAAACAGACACCGTGAGCTCGTCACTGAGAAGGGGGGGGGGGGTTCCTCCTTGTGACCACCCTCCGGCGTGAGAATCAGACTAGATTGCTCTTTAAATATAAAAGTATATTAAGAGATTGCTAGAGCAGATATCAGGTATATTCTGATGATATAAGATAATGTAATGTGTTCAGATGATCATACCATTTGGGGTATTTATAGCCGAAGGTAGGTTTCCAAGGAGGTATGGCCAGCTGCAACAGTGTTCCTGTTCATCAACAGTAGCCTACGCACGTGCCTTGCTGGTAGTTGGTGGGTAGGCAGCGGCTGATAGTGACCAGGCCTGCTGTATACTATTCCCTTTCCACCAACTGCCGGCTACGCACGTGGTATGACAGTAGTTGGTGAGTAGGCAGCGGCTAATAGTGATACAGTACAGGAGCATGCTGCTCGCCATACTGTATCAGTGAGCTATCGTATCTCTGATCAGATCTTTCGCCCATACCTCGTCAGGTACAGTAAAAGATCCTTCAGTATAGACTGGCTTATTTGGGCGGGAGTATTCCCCCTCCCGCCTCTGTGCGGGATTGCTCCCGGCTTTGCTCATTCCTTCAGGTGACACTGTGATCGAGAGCTAAGTGCCTTGTGCGTGTAGCCATGCTGCGCGGGTGGCCTTCCCTAATGGCTTGTATCCTAGGCTGCGGGGACAGGCGGAGTCCTTCACCATTGGGAGGCTTTTCCTGCGGGACCAGCTTGCGTACTGCGCGTAAGGACGTCACGTCTCTGAGCATGGTTGGTCCTGCGGATCCAGTTGGTCTCTGCGCAGACGTCCCTGTTTAAGGTGAGTCTTGCGGGTCCAACTGGGCTCTGCTGGGACCTACCTCTTCAAGTCCCCCCAGTCCAATGTTCTTCTCATGCGTGTTTAATAAAGTGAGGTGAACTTTTGGACTTGAGCAAAGGGTTTTGAAAAGGGTTTTGTAAGGTTTTCCATGGGGATTCTTTCCGCGGAAGTCCTTGTCACTTGCAGAAATGCCCGAGTTTCCTGCTTGGTCTTTGGGTATGATGCGGGTAGGTCTGTAACCTCCTCGCAAGTCAGGAGCATTGAGTCCTAGTTGTATGTATTTTTCATGAGGTTTTGGTAGTTTTGAACATAGTGATCAATTATGTTAAAACCACCAATTCCATTCTGGAGCTTCAAACAACGTAGTTCTCGACGTTCCTGCTATGCGGGGATGTTATTTCCGTTTCCGCAAGCATTGCCCAGAAGATCCTTCCTGGTTTCAATTCCCAGCGGAGCGCTAGGTATGTGAAGGGTTTTGCCTTAACACTGTACCAGCGCTCGTCTTACGGTTACTTTACTTTCAAGGTATTCCTGGCGTCAATTCCCTGCGGGTGCTAGGTATGTGAAGGGTTTTGCCTTAACACTGTACCCATAGCCGTCTTATAGTTACTTGGTTGCCGAGGTACTTGGCTTCAATTCCCTGCGGGTGCTAGGTATGTGAATGGTTTTGCCTTAACACTGTACCCGCATCCGTCTTTCGGTTACTTGTTCACCAAGGTTTACTTGGCGTCAATTCCCTGCGGGTGCTAGCTATGTGAAGGGTTTTGCCTTTACACTGTACCCGCATCCGTCTTACGGTTACTTATTTGCCAAGGTTCTTGACTTCAATTCCCTGCGGGTGCTAGGTATGTGAAGGGTTTTGCCTTTACACTGTACCCGCATCCGTCTTACGGTTACTTGTTTGCCAAGGGGTAAGGGGTATTTTCCCGCTTACTTTTTAATATTTTCGAATTTTGAATTTTGAAATTCGAAGAGTTGGTGAAAGGATAAGAACAGTCCAAACCTCTGAAACGTCGTGCGACGGTTTCTTCTGACTGTGTCAGGACGTGCAGGAAGTTATGGTGACGTGACAGAACATGGTCATTCCAGACGCTTTTTCAGGCGCGTGGGCGTGATTTTTCGGGCGCGTGGCCGCGAAATTACTGGCACACGTCCTTTCTACAGCTGTTGCCAGCTTGCTTTTTGCCACGTGTCATAGTTTCATTGCACCTTCGATTTCTCTCTCCTCCGCATTAAATTCACCGCATTAATTGCGATTACTATATAAAGGGGGAGAGGGTTATTTGCAATTCACATTTTTCACTCTTCTCTTCATCTTTAAGGCGATTTCCGGCGAATACTCTTTTATTCAATCGAGCATTCTCTCGAAATCGTTCTCTTCTTCCTCTGCAAGATGTCTTCTCGTGATGCTGAAGCTATAGCTGACGACAGGGGTACTGCTGGCGAGTGCCAGTGTGCTCTGCCCGGCGATCAGTACCGGTATGTTGTCAGGAAGTTCATGCTCGATCATCTCGAGCCTGAGTTTCCTGAATCCCACCAGACCGTGTACGATGCCCCCAGAGGCAAGATCGGGGTTTATGCTGCATTCTTTGTCTATGGGAATCTTAGGTTCCCATTGACAAAGTTTGTTTACCGTGTCCTTGAGAGGCACGGTGTTCATTTGACCGAGCTGCACCCCATGGCGATCGCCAAGATTCGCCATTTTGAGTGGGTGTGCCGGATTTTGGGCATCGAGCCCCATGTGGACCGCCTGATGACCTTCTATACCTGGAGGTGCATCCAGGGGTGGTACACCCTGACGACCCGTATTAAGGGTCTGAAGATTTGCGACACCGAGCGCAGTCTTCGCGCGTGGAAGCAGGAATTCTTCTACATTTCTGCCCGCGCCATCCCCCTTGCCATGAAGTTTAAAAATGGCCAAGCGATACCGAGCCTTCACGCCCCCAATTACCAGGAGGCGGAATGGTTTTCGAAGATATCCCGGGTCCAATCTCCGGTTTACCGGTTTGCGGAGTCCGGGATGGTCATGTTAGGGATGAGCCGGGTGTGGAAGGATGCGTCTCAGGTTCCCATCCTTCTCGAATACGGTTTGAACTCTATTCCCTATGGTATGTCTTGTCTTTTCTTTTTGATACGAGTTTGTCTTCTAACTGTTTCTTTTCTTTCAGAGGGAAATGATTTAGAGTCGCTTCTGTACCCGCGGGAAACCGACGGTCCCGCGCGGATGGGTACTCGTGCTCTGGACGAGGGCGAGTTGCCCATCTTGGAGCAAACGGCGGATCGGTTTGTGGAGGTCTATCCGCTGGGCCACGAGATCCTGAGCCACCGGCGGCCAGGTAAGGCGATATTCTTTCCTCAATCCCTCAATGCTGTACCCGCTGCTGGAATTCCTGACCTGTCTTCTTCTGAGGAATCCTCAGATGCTCCTCCGTTGGTGCGGAAGAAGAGGGTTGCCGGCGGGAAAGGGAAGGAGAAGGCCTCCACAGCTGATCCGGTGGTTCTATCTGACTCCGAGTCAGATAATGAAGATGTGGCGGGGAACCCCGGTGGTGAGAAGACCACTGCTCCGGAGGCTACGACTGTTACCTCCGGAGAACCAGCGACGACGACGGTGACCGGTACCAAGAGGCCGGCTCCATCGGGTTCCTCCCCGCCCGTCCGTACGTTCAGGGTCAAGAAAACCCGTAAGTACAATCATAATGTCTTTGTAAATTTATCACTTCATAAATTTAACACTCTTTGTGCAGGCGTGGATGTTGACGCATTCCGGGGTGAAGCGCAGAGGGGTACCCTTCCGCCCATGACGATAGGCTTGGTCAGCCTACCTGAGGCGTCGACCCAGGTGCCTGCGCCTGCTTCCGCTGGTTCAGTTGCTCCCTCTGAGCAGACTGTTCCAGCCGAGATGACGTCATCGCCGGCCGTGAGTGCGATATTTACGGCATCCTTCACGGAGCCGGCAGTTACTGCTGCTGCTGACGAGGCGGCGACCGCGGCGGCGACCACAACGGCGACCACGGCGGCTGCCACCATGCCCGCGCCACCGGCACCGACGGCCGGACCATCAGGTACGTGCAGGGCTTCCCGCCGATCTTTGCCACCTTCCCGTCTGCCTGACCTGTTGGATGGATTTCCTTTAGGTTCAGGTGATGGGTTTGGCGGCTATCGGCCTGTCATTGACCCTACAGGTGCGTAGGGTTCCTTTCTTTTTCCCTTATGTTTTTTTATTATCTTTTCCTTACTGCTCTTGTTTCTTTTGCAGTGTCGGATTCCAATGAAGTGTATGTTCCACGATGGAACATCCGCCGAGGAACAACCCTTCGCACACCTGTGGAGTGCGTGGATTGGGCTCGCCACACTGCTCCCCCGGGTGCGTTGGGGGAAGCCATGGTTAGCTTCCAGGAGGGTAGGCTAACCAATGAGCTTCGGGTTCTCCAGGCCCGGATGCAGCCGCGCGTCGAGCTGCTTTGTCGTGAAAACGACAAGTTGAAAGCAGCTCGCGCCAAGGACGTATCTGAGGCGCGTGCTCTTCGGGAGGAGAACCAACAGCTGGCGGCAGCTGCCGCCGACAAGGAGAAGGCCTTCAAGGCCCTCGAGGTTGAAGTTCAGGCGCGACTCGAGGCCCGCTCCAAGGCTGCCCAAGCTGTGAATGAACAGCTTCGGCTGGCCAGGGAGACTGCGCGAAACGCAACCGAGAGGGCTGCCAAGGCTGAAGCCGTTGCTGAGCCTTTGCGTGTGGAGAATGAGGAGCTCAAGGCCAAATTAGAGGCTCTCCAACGCGCTCATGATGCCTTGGCAATGGAAGATGCCAAGAAACTCCAGGAAATCCTGGACCAGAGGGGGGTGCTTGACCACACCGAGCGGAAGCTTAAGGGCGTCGAAGAGGCTGCCGCAAAGGAAGTTTTACTTGCCAACCTTAACAAGAGCGAAGCCGAACGCGCCCCTAACGAAGCTCAAGCTGCCCTCCAATGGCTTCTTCGAGAACCGTTGCCTCAGGTATGTTTAGCTTTATCTTCACGCTTTTCTTTTGTAAGAAAAGGTTCTAATACTTGTATTTTTTCTTTGTAGGTTGTGCGTCGGGTCTTTTCAGAGACCTCTTACGATGATGCTATGAGCGCAGCCCTCAACGCTTCTCATGAGGATGGGGAAAAGGCCGGCTTCCTGCTTGGTCTAGGGTTTGTTGAGAAAGGCGTCCCGCCTTCCAACTTCCCTTTGTTCGATGTGGATACCGAAGCCATTTATGACCAAGCATTGAACCAATACGCCGCCTTCCCGCATCCAGTGGTGGAAAAGGTGGACGAAGTAGCTGCTGCTGATGATGGGTTAGCTGTCCTCAAAGCGTTCCTCGAACCACCCCGTTCTTCTGACGGAGCGGGTCCAAGTGGAAGCGGCCCTGAAGCTTGATCCTGAAGATCCCTTCCCATTGCTAAGATGACTTGTATAGTTTTATTCTTTTAGGCGGGTAGTTACCCGGCCATTCTTGTAATAGTTAATTTGTGAAATATAAATCTTTTTGCGTATAAGATTGTTATTTCCTTCTTTGGGTTCCTTGCTTTATAAACTTATGACTTGCATACTTAGTTTAAATTAGCAATTTTCCAAGTGTTTAGAATAAGAACCTTTGAACGTGGTTGATAATGGGTTAAAGTTTCGCTTCCTCCTTCGTGATTGTGCGGGTAGAACCGTCACTTGCACTTGGTAGGATGGCTAAACTTTAACCTTCATCTGACCTGCGTGTAGGTTTTCCTTTTCGAAATTTCTAAGGCATTAAGATAAGTTAACCTTTGAACGTGGTTGATAATGGATTAAAGTTTTCGCTTCCTCTTTCGTGATTGTGCGGGTAAAACCGTCACTTGCACTTAGTAGGATGGCAAAACTTTACCCTTATCTGACCTGCGTGTAGGTTTTCCTCACCTTTTGAGGATAAGTTAACCTTTGAACGTGGTTGATAACAGGAAGTCTTGCTTCCTCTTTCGTGATTGTGCGGGTAAAACCGTCACTTGCACTTAGTAGGATGGCAAAACTTTACCCTTATCTGACCTGCGTGTAGGTTTTCCTCACCTTTTGAGGATAAGTTAACCTTTGAACGTGGTTGATAACAGGAAGTCTTGCTTCCTCTTTCGTGATTGTGCGGGTAGAACCGTCACTTGCACTTAGTAGGATGGCAAAACTTTACCCTTATCTGACCTGCGTGTAGGTTTTCCTTATCCTTTTTAAGAATTTTGTTTTGAACCGTTAGACGCGCGGTTGTCGATAGGTTAGTGTTCGGTTTCCTTTCATGATTCATGCGGATAGACCGGCACTTTCATTTAATGGGATAATTGAACTCTTCCCCTTCAACTGACCTGCGTGAAGGTTTGTCACGTTATTGGGTTCGTGCGGGTAGGACCGCCTTCCCATGCAATGACTTCACGTAATTATGCGGTGAAAACCGGCATATTAGTGTTCAGAAAAGTATAAATATAAAATCATCAGCTTCGATGTTCTTAAAGAGAATCATTTCTATTAGAAGTGGCTCTTGGCCTTTTCTTTACAAATTGGAATTGATTTACATGCAAACTGTGTAAATGAGCTCCCTTCCATGTTGGGATGGGAGTGCCATCGAGCCGATACGCACCTGGTTCGGGATCTCGTTCTTTGCGCAGCATGTAGTCTCGATATTGAAGCTGGAATTGATTCGTTTTTTCTCCAGCTGGGGTTCTACACGCACCCGCCTGTTCAGCCTTTATTGCGCCACGAGGTGCGCGAGCGTTCCATCTCTGACAAATGCTTCGACCATGTCTTTTACATCTATGCATTCTTCAGTGTTGTGGCCCTTTGTCTTGTGAAAGTCACAGTATTTGCTCCGATCAGCATCGTGACGATGTCGGATTATCGGAGGTTTTGGCCACGGGAGCTCTTCAGTGGCGAATATCTCAGTGACGCTTTTGGTGAGTGGCGTCCATCTGGAGTTTCGGTGCGGCTGTACATTATCCCTTCCGCCCAACCGATGTTGCAAGCCGGATGAGGTGTCAAAGTTTACCCTTGACTGCCAAATGCCTAGCTTTCGTTTTTTATTTAGTCGGGCTGTGAGGACGTTGTCCTCTCTCGTCCTCTGGGTGTAGAGGTTTGTGCTCTGTGGGAGATCTTTACCCAGTTGCTTCTCCGTTTCCGCATAGCGTTTTGCTGCTGTCATGATGCCATCCCATGTGGATGGCATGCCATCTTTACCCGTTAGGGTGCGGATGAGCTCTGGGTCATGTGCGCCCTGGATGAAGGCAGCGCGAACAAGATCTTCGCTGATATTGCCCAAACTTAGCTTCTTTGAGTTGAAGCGGGTGATGAAGTTTGGCAGAGATTCATCTTCCTCTCGTATGCATTTGAGGATTGTCCATTGCTCCTCGGTATACTTCCGTTGCTGGCTGAAGTGTTGGCTAAACTTCTGTTGGAAGTCTGCCCAGTCGTAGATGTGGTTGACCGGTAGACGATCAAACCAAGCTCTAGCAGCCCCAACAAGCGTCATTTGGAACATGTAACACCACGTGGGTTCCGTCCAATTGCTGACGGTTGCCCCCGCTATGAACCTGTTCAAATGATCGTCTGGATCAGATAAACCGTCATATGTGCCTATTTTAGGCATTTGTTTGGCACTCTTTGGGGCGATTGCTTCCGCAATGTCCCTTGCAAACTTGGACGTTCCTGCATTTGCAACGTTTGGTCTGAACGTTTTGGAGAAGTCTCGTGGACTTCCACCTGTGCTTTTTGGTTTGAAGGCTTGTCCAAAATGCCTTTTCGGTTGGGATTCCGTTTCCTTACGCTTCCCTTTTGCCCTATGGCGAGGGTTCGCGTCGGAGTCGGATTCCTCCGAGCCATCCTCACAGTATTCGAATTCGTCGGCCTGTTGCACGGAACGCAAGCGTTCGTCCAACTCAGCCTGGAATTCCTTTTGTCGTGCCTCCGCCCATGCCTTAATTTCATCGAGAGTCTGGCGGGGGAGTCTTTGTTTCTCAAACTGGGTATCGGTGGATCCCAGTAGGCGATCATTTACTGCACTTGCCCCAGCTTTGGTAAGTGGGGTAGTGTTCGTAAAATTTACTTCACTTGCCCCGGGTTCGGTAGCCGGGGTAGTGTTCGTAAAAACTGTGTTGCCGGTATTCCCCCCAGTAGCTGGGGTTGTGGTTACCGGAATTTCTCTAACCATCTTTGTAGAAGTTTGAAAAAACTGGAGAAAATTGTAGTTCTAGCTTTATGCACGGATGGCGCCAATGAAGAAACACTAACCGGACCCCGGACAGATTACTGGTAACCTGGGGGTTAGATAGATGTTTCCCACGAGGGGTTAGACCCTTGGAAGATGGTTCTTCTGATTACTGGTAACCTGGGGGTTAGATAGATGTTTCCCACGAGGGGTTAGACCCTTGGAAGATGGTTCTTCTGATAACCTGCAAAACAGACACCGTGAGCTCGTCACTGAGAAGGGGGGGTTCCTCCTTGTGACCACCCTCCGGCGTGAGAATCAGACTAGATTGCTCTTTAAATATAAAAGTATATTAAGAGATTGCTAGAGCAGATATCAGGTATATTCTGATGATATAAGATAATGTAATGTGTTCAGATGATCATACCATTTGGGGTATTTATAGCCGAAGGTAGGTTTCCAAGGAGGTATGGCCAGCTGCAACAGTGTTCCTGTTCATCAACAGTAGCCTACGCACGTGCCTTGCTGGTAGTTGGTGGGTAGGCAGCGGCTGATAGTGACCAGGCCTGCTGTATACTATTCCCTTTCCACCAACTGCCGGCTACGCACGTGGTATGACAGTAGTTGGTGAGTAGGCAGCGGCTAATAGTGATACAGTACAGGAGCATGCTGCTCGCCATACTGTATCAGTGAGCTGTCGTATCTCTGATCAGATCTTTCGCCCATACCTCGTCAGGTACAGTAAAAGATCCTTCAGTATAGACTGGCTTATTTGGGCGGGAGTATTCCCCCTCCCGCCTCTGTGCGGGATTGCTCCCGGCTTTGCTCATTCCTTCAGGTGACACTGTGATCGAGAGCTAAGTGCCTTGTGCGTGTAGCCATGCTGCGCGGGTGGCCTTCCCTAATGGCTTGTATCATAGGCTGCGGGGACAGGCGGAGTCCTTCACCATTGGGAGGCTTTTCCTGCGGGACCAGCTTGCGTACTGCGCGTAAGGACGTCACGTCTCTGAGCATGGTTGGTCCTGCGGATCCAGTTGGTCTCTGCGCAGACGTCCCTGTTTAAGGTGAGTCTTGCGGGTCCAACTGGGCTCTGCTGGGACCTACCTCTTCAGAAACCCAAAACCCCACAAAAAGCACACAAACAATCACAATATACGTTATGCAAAAGAGCAAAAATCGAACACTTTTAAACCCTAAAAACTCACTGGAGATAATTGTTGAATAAAAGCAGCCCAAATATCCAAAGAAAAGCAAAATGATCTCCTGCAAAATGATAGGAAGCATACTTCTATCAGATAATAAAACATAGCTAATAACTTGCATCAACCAACCCTAAAGGTTTTTTAGGATGCAACACAGATAGGTCATTAATATTATGTACATGAGATTTCGGACCTTATAGTCCCCATGTTGTTGAAGCATCAGCCGTTAATAGACAGTATACTGTATTTTTCAGTATAATTACATCGATTTACAGATCATGATATCATATAATAGTTGTGGAAAGTGGAAACCAATTCTACTTAGTAATTTGGTTAAAATACTTAATTGCTTAGAACTTCAAGCAATCAATTGACCGTTTATAAATTTAAAATCATATGCATTAAATAATTAAGCTTGTCTAAAACCGTCTAATTTTCTACGCATAGATCTTTCATAAAGTAGTATATCACAAATTATCACCTCATTTACACAAATCCCTTGATTGCTTAAAAACCTTTTTCAAGCCTGTTCTATACTCGAACTGAGCTTAAACACAAAAATTACCTAAATTCTTATTTCCATAGCCCTAATTCTTCTCAAACTGAAATAACTTTATAGAAACAAATGATGATATCCTATCTAACCTTCTTTCATCATTAACGTGCTTGTCAAGTCCCCTAAAGTTATAAAAAAAAGTTGCAGAAAACAGGTACATTTAAAAAATATTTAAAGTACCATATTATAGATATTTCAAACAATCAATTAACTGTTAATGACCCGTGTGACCTAAATTCATTTTACTCAGAAGTCATATTCACCTGAACTCGTTCTGACTTGAACTAATTATGACCCGTGATCCGTACAACATTTGTAAATATAAAAAGCAAAAACAACATAATTTACATTCACGTTTAATCTTTCTACAACAATTTCTTAATATAAACCTGAAATCCAAGTGGAAAACCCCAAAAACCTAAAGCCATAACAACAGGATAACACAGTAGAAAAATAATTACCAGAAAGGCAAAGAAATAACATATTCGTGCTTCAATTCGTAGCCCTAATGTAGAATTCGAACGTTCAAAATAATAAATAAAAGAAATATGATATCGACTCTGACAAATCAAAATTAGGGCGGACACAAAGATTCATCGAAAATAATCAAAAATTGTATTTAATTCGATTCATAAAAGCTGCAAGAGCTTGAGAAGCATACCTTTAGAGATCAAACTGAGATTTGATGAGTCAAGAGAGATCAAGAGAGGAGATGTGAGAACGATGATTATAGGGTAACTGCAATTTGGGGAAAACCCGTAAGGTTGACGGTGATAGTTTTGAGGAGTTATGACCCGTATAACATAAACGGTATCCAAGTCCGCAAATTTTAAAGAAACAGGCTAAATCAATAAGAAGTCACCATTTACCGATAGATAAATCTGGTGGCTTCCATAAAAAGAGGGAGCGACCACATCACGACACGTAGGATTTTAGTGTCTTCGTTTATATAGATTATAGATCTATAAGCTTTATGAAACATAAAAAGTCTGTGGTTGTTAAAATCTTTCATACTAGTTAGGTCAAGTGGTCAACTGCATGTTACAAAAAGAATGTTATTATCATTTATCAATGTGATAGCTAAGGACACTAAGATACGACTCTCATTTAGTAATTAATCCAATGGTGCAAGAAGAAAAGCTAGTACCTAGCCAGCTAAAAGCCCAAATGGCCCAGCCCGTGGTTAAGTGGATATGTTTCTGTTAGGCCTCAAGGTGTTTTGATAGCATTTTCTATTTTACTTACTGAGGATTTGAATTTGGGAATTTTTACATCTCCCCTTGAATTTGAGAGGGGAATGTCAAATAGAAAAAATTATATTTTTAGTAGAAAACTATAAGAACCACGTAATGCACTTTCACGTGAGGGTTATGCGGTCTTTTCAAATTTCATACCCTATTAACTTACTGTTTTCTACATATAGATTGTCATTCGTTCAACATCCTTCAGCTAGAGTTCATGACACATGTTCAGCTAGAGTTCAAGTGTGGGTGGAAAGATCCTGTTATCCCTACAACCTCGCGCAAAACCACCCTATCCCTTGTGCCGTATTCAAAATACCGATTTAATTATATATGATATTCACCCGTAGACACCACCACCATCGCTACCACCGCCGCCACCATGACGTGAATAATGTCACCTCTACCACCACCTGACCACTACTGTCCCCGCCTAATCACCACCGTCGCCGCCATCACCACCACAATCATTTCGTCACCACCACTACCACGCCTGATTACCACTCTGCCGCTGCACCACCTGACCACCACCGCCTTCACCGACACCACCACCACCATTGCCACTTTTTTGGTATTTATATTTCATTTATGTGGGTTTCGGTCCTATTAAACAACAAAAAATAATGATTTTTCATTTTCATAGGTTAATCAAATAGGATAATGGGATGGTAATGCTTAGGGTTGTTTAATATTCAAGAATCCCTCGACCATTACATTCCCTCGTAATTCCTTACCCATACCAAGCATAATACCCTATTCGGGTTGAATACAATAAACCGAATTCAATTTAACCAAGTTGCCTAATTAGTTTATTGTTTGAGACATGGCATATAGCCAGATACAACCCGTTTGCCTAACAAGTTATCTTATTAGACTATTTGTATTTTCTTACCAACGTATCAAGTAATCATCAATACCTACTTATTAAGTGTTTCATATTATTTGTTGTTTTTAAGTAGACGACTTTTAGCCTAATCAATTGTCTCCTCATATACAAAATTTATGGATCCATCATTAGTTTCAGAAATTTCAAAACGAACCAATGATGGGCACCCAAAATAAATGCATGCACACGTTAAAAACCAACCTTAGTACACAAATTTGCCCAAATTCATTCATTTATGTCCCTACATAGCTTCAAACTTCATATCTAGACAAACGATACAGATAATGCCATGTGTCTTTCATCCTTTCTCTAAAACTTAAAACAAACGCACATTGTGTACCCTTTGTGTTGAATAATTGTATTTGGACAATTTTGTTTAAATGGATTTTGGCTTATTTCTCCATCTTTTCGACAATGAAGCATGCCTGGTGACAGCAAAACCGGCCATGGTGAAAGGAAGGGAATGAGAGAAAATTTTGATTCTAGCGCGATAGAGGAAAAACATATTCGAAGATGGAAGAGGAAATTGGCATACAACATTGCCACTTTTATACTCATTCACTCTTATCAATTATCATAGCCTTCAAATCAAGTGCACCTTAAACTTGAATATCAAGGTGGACGTATTTGTAGATGAGATGAGAAAATTAATTTATATTTATGATAAGTGCACGCACAATCATAATAATGACTTCTTCAAGTATTGATTAGGATACTTTTTGTTTGCTAAAAGTGGATTTGTGTCGATCAACTTATATAATAATTATATAAGTAACAATGAGTAAATATTATGAAAATTGTTCATTTAGAACGGATCCAAATGAACCACACCACTCTTTGGAGCCATTACCTACTCATCGTCATTGCCACCAACGCCACTAGCCACCATAAAAACACATATAGCGGATGAA
The DNA here is from genome assembly GCF_021521415.1 of Bidens hawaiensis. NCBI lineage: Eukaryota > Viridiplantae > Streptophyta > Magnoliopsida > Asterales > Asteraceae > Bidens > Bidens hawaiensis. The sequence goes on from NW_027505140.1 coordinate 162,107, forward strand.
AGTGAAGAAAAACGAGAAGAATAAAGGGAAGTCGGGAGTGGTCCATGGTTTTTTTTTCATCCAGGGAAAGGTGCGCCCCCTCCCCAGGTGTCCTCTAAACGTCTGTAAACAATTCAAGAACCAAGAAAGATAAAACCATAATTTCACAATATTCAAGAGTTAAGTTCTCTAAAGATCATGGTTAAGTCTAGAATTTTGGAGTTTAATTATCCCGATAAAACAAATATAGCCTATCATTTTTGTTGTCTTTCTTCATTTCTAATCTGACAAACCAAATAACCATGCACACCCCATAATATCTTTGTGACAACCTAACTTTGCGAGCATCGACAGATCTATGCATAATTTGATCAGTATTAATGAAAAATGTGTTTTAAATATGATTTAAATGAATCTCGACTTAATTTATGCAAGTGTTGTTGATATTTTCATGTATATTAATATTTTAGTCACCTTATTGAATTATTGTTTATAATCAATTATTTTGTGGGATCCTCGATCGTACTTCACAACTGATCTTCCATATGGGATTCATTTTAATAATAAATGTCGAAACATACTTTTATTGAAGTCACAATAAATTTTATTCTCCTCTCAATACAGAATGTTAAATGTTGAATATATATATTTTTAGAATGGTCACAATAACATTTCATTGTCTATTTCAAACCTTTGATGACTTACTTTGACATCGATTGACTTACTTTATAAGAAAACTAGAAAGATAATAAGAAAACCATAAAGTTAAGAAAAAAACCAAAAATACCTAGAAAGGACTAAATATATAATTTACATTAACATTTAACTTAGCCTTCTTTTAGGGTTGAAACGTTTCCTTTATCTTCGATGATATTTTTACATTTCTTTTATTTATCTTCGTGTCTTTATGATATTTATCTTTTATTCATAGTATATTTTGTAGTCAGCTTCTGCTATTGGCATTGGCATACTATGTTATAATACATTCTTTTTATGTCCTAATATGGTTTTGGGCTTTGAAGTAGGGGTGTTTATCGAATCGAATAACAAATTTTCAAGTTAAATCGAATCAAATATATAATCCGAATAATTGTTTTTTTTGTCAATATTCGTATTCGATTAAAAATTGAACTATTGGCTTCGTATTCGTATTTGAAACTCGAATTCGAATGAGTTTGATTTTAATTCGAATACATTCGATCTAATTCAAGTTTACCTATGCCAAAATTTTGAAAACCATAATCATAATTGCAAAACAAATATATAAACTTAAAGTAACTACAATACCAAATGATAATAAATTCAAAACTAAAGTACAAATAGTCTAAAATTCAAAATATTCAAAACGAGAAGAAAATAACACTCATATTAGTATGGGCTAAGAAACAATAATATGGTCTGTTTGGTTTAATTAATTTGTAATGGACACTTATTATTTATGGATTTAACACAAATAAAAAATAATTATATATATACATATATGTATATATAATTTGAATTCGAATTTCGAATCGAATCGAATAATAAATTATAAATTCGTATTCGATTGCTATATATATATTCGAATACGAATCAAATTGAATTCGAATTTTTTAAAACCAAATTCGAATCTTAATAATCGAATTTGAATCGAATCGAATTTCGAATGTTTCCAATACGAATCGAAATCTGAACATGCACCCCTACCTTGGAGTTGGGAATCTAACTAGAAGTACTTGTTTATCCTCTAGGATAAGCCTGCCTATAACTTTATAATATAACTTGATTATGCATGAGATTTTAATGGATATAGTTGTCTTTATGTATGAGATTTTAATGGATATAGTTGTCTTTGGATTCAACTTTAATTAACGACTCATTCTTTTCCCACCAATGTTATTGGTTTATTATTTTTGAATTTGTCAAAACTCCAGGTATCATCATTTATCAACTAATCACCATTAAAAATTACGGACGATAAAGAACATTCATGTCATATATACAAGAGAACACCTAATTTCATATTTAGAAAACGAATCAAAATTTGTATCATCAACCATGTAATCATTAAGAAATAGGTTTAAAGTAACGAGTTGAGACCTATTGGTGGAGATCATGCAATAGGCGACACTAAAGATGTTGAAGATATATAAGTATCCATTTGAGTGAAACTTTGTGTATGCATTGCCGGTTGTTCGCACTCAAAGATAAACTACCATAACTTTGTAAATTCATCGCAATACTAGTCCCAACGCACATATCACCGAAATACTTGCTAGAATAGGTTTGTCATTTGGATCTTCGTAGATTACAATTTCATAAGATTATCAATCAACTTCAAAACCCGAACTCCATATATTGATTTCATTTTCTTCGAGATGTGGGTTATGTTTGTCTTTAAGAAAGTAGTAAGGTCACATGTAATAGTTAGTGATGGTGAAAATGTGCCACATAGACAAGAGGGGTGTAATACCAAATTCCTAACCAGAAACAAAGAGTTTGTTTGGTATGGAATAGTGAAATGAATGAGTGAATGGAATAGACAAGAAAATAAAATATATCACTATCATTCCATTGTTTTGTTTGAATAGCTTATTGAATATAGTGAATCATTACTTTATGTTGCTTGTTAAACAAGAAAAGATGGAAGAGTGAAATACAACTGACAAAAATACCACCGCATCAAAATAACAAGAATTTACCAAACAAAAATGGTGATGTCGATGGTGGCGACGATAGTGGTGGTAATTGTGATGGTGGCGGTGGTGGTCGTTGTGGCGATGGTGGTGGTGGTTGTCAAGTGGTGGTGGTAAGATGGCGGCAATGGTGAGTGATGGGGGGGCGATGTCGGTGATGGTGGTGGTCTTGAGAAAGTAAGGTGAAAGACAAAATGGAATGAAAAAAGTATGAAGTGCAGATGAATGATTTTGATATGTTTAGAGAGAATAGACTCCTTGTATAATAGATGATTTTATTCCGTTAACCAATTAAACACGTTCTATTTTCATTCATCCACAATGGTTCATTCCATTTCTTTTGTCATTTCTGCATAACGCTTCCAAGAGAACTTTCCCACTGACAATACTGTATGGGTAGGGTACGTCAAACCCTATAGATAGACACTCTAATTAAACATGTAGGTGATAATGAGTGTATTTTCTTATTCTTTAATGTATTTTTGTTCATCATTATAAATAATTACTTATTATTCGAAATGCCGATTCAAGCGTGAGTTAAATTATTAGAGCATTCTTAATGGATTCTTCATCTCCATCTCTATAATTACACTAAAAACATCATCTTTTCTCTCCCATTTTCAATTAAATAATACTTTTTTTTATACTTTTATCTTTACATTTTCTCTCTCATTCACTTACAACCACTTTCAAAAACATTAAAAAATTATAGAGATGAACAGTGTGTTTATCCAAATTTAACCATGAACGGTAACATTTTCTCTCTCTTACTCTCACAATCACTTTTAACCATCTCTAAAAAATGAAGAACCCCCTCACATAATTTGAAGAATCCATTGGGAATGCTCTTATTCGAAATGTCTATTCAAGCGCGTGTTAAATCATGTATGTGATAAAAATACTTTAAAAAAAGTACTATGTTTTTGTTAAAACTTTGTCCGAAAGTTCATTAAAAAAAGATTTGTGTATTTGGTTTTATTTTTCTATTTACCCAGCACAAATTATCTGAGAAAAAAAAATAAGTCTTGAATTAAATATATAACAGAATTAATAATAATAATAATAATAATAATAATAAATAATTAAATGGTAGCATTATGTTGGACAAGAGAATAAAATGCATATTAAAAAGTTGGATAAAACCATTGGAAGTAGGCCTGTAAACTAACCGAATGTTCGGTGAATTATTCATGAACCGTTCGGCGGGAAGTTCGTTTATGTTCGTTTATTAATAAACGAACGAACATGAACAAAAAAATTGTGTTCGTTTAATTAAACGAACGAACATGAACACATGTTCCGTTCGTTCATTTATGTTCATGAACGTTCGTTTATTTAAGTTTGTTTATATCTGTTTATTTATGTTCGTTTATGTATTAATAGAAAAAAATTAAATATTATCTAGATAGGTCATCTATTTAAAGGTTTTATATTTGTTAATTTGTGTTTATTTAAGTGTTTACATTTAAGTTCGTTTATGTTTGTTTGTGTTCATTTACATCTGTTCATGTATGTTAAATATATTTGTTCAGTTATGTTCGTTTAGATTTTAAACAAACGAACACAAATATCCCTTTTTAAATAAGCGAACATGAACATAAATATTTGTTCGATTAAGTGTATGTGTTCTTTTAAAGTTAAATGAACTAACACAAGTATGCCCTTGTTCGTATTCATTCGATTCGTTTACATGCTTTCATTATTTACATTGATGAATACATCGGTCTCAATGTTTAGTCTCTTCAGATTTTATTTGTGTTCGTGAACACATTAATTTCTTTAATGAACAAACACGAACACAAAATCTCGTTCGGTAAGTGTTCGTGAACCGTTCGTGAACATGTTATTTTCTCAACGAACGAACATGAACAAGACATTGTTCGTGTTCGTTCGGTTCGTTTACAGCCCTAATTGGAAGCATTGAATTTCCATCTTTTTAGGTTGTGAAGGCCACGGACCCCTGACGTGGTGTGACATGGTAGCGAAGGCAGTCTTTTCTTTATTTTTACATTTTGTAACTCATTTTATTAATTACCTTTAAAGAATTAGTATAATTATTTCTAAAGTATTATTTATCATCCGAAATATTAATCTAAGCGCGTATTCAAACCGCTTATGAGATTTAAAATGTTTTTTCAAAAACTATTCTGTTTTCGTTAAAATTTATAAATTATTATTGGAATATTCAAGAAAACAAACAAATAAAGTTGTATTTAGTTATTTTTAACTAACAATTACAAATTTTTGTGCTTGACAAAAATCAAATTAAGATTTAAATAAAATAGTATAACAACAAAAAAAAAATGAAAATTCGGTGGATGCATTTGATGGGCAAGATAAATACATTTGGTGAAAACTTTGTGAGACCAATCACGTCATGAGTGAGCTTGCCCCCAAGCCACTCACGATCAGACTATAGACCATCAACGCAGTATGTTGTTCTCGTGGCGTCCATCTGGCCACACCTACCGTCATAGTCATAGTTGTTAATGCATTTGATTTTTTTAAATGTTGAATTAGTTCATGGTATAATACGTTGGACTTAATTGGATTGAACAATATGAACGACATTGATAATTTTGTGTTAGCTTACCACAACTCCTTCAATATTATTAAGAACGAAAATCGAACAAAATAATATGACCCTACACCTATATTTATATATACTTGAATAATCCTACTCTTACTTTTCTCAGTTCTAATCTAATATCAGCATTATCTCTACTATCAAACTAGATAACTCTAAACATTAAAATACTAATTAGTTAATTAATTAAATTTTCTTGTACTCAACTCCTTCAACTTTCTTTTTAACTCATTTCAAGATTAACTTTCAACAGTCTATCTTAAGTTTGAAATCAACTTGTAATCTTTAACCACGATGCCAAAGATAAATCCTCTATCAAAGTTAGTCAAGGTGATCCATTGTCCCTTTTATGTTTAGTTTGGCGATAGAGGCTCTAATGTGGCAACATGCTTGTGATATAGGGATCTTTCAAGGAATCAAAACACCAAAAGGTTGGCTAACCTTATCCCATGTATTCTAATTCTAGGCAGATGATACCATGTTTATGGGAGAGTGGATTGCTTATTTCTTCAATTTGTTTAGATTGCTTAGGTGCTTTTTCTTATCTTCTGATGAACTTCAGGAAAAGTAAAGTCTATGTTGTTCTTTTATTAAAAATGTGACAGCGTCTCAAATGTGAGTCATAATCCTATATGGGCAAAAACGATTACTTCTCTACACTTGAATAGACGATTGGAATCTATTTGAAGTGTAACTAATCTGGTTAAGTTGGCCATGTGGTATACATTCAAGCTTCTTAACTTCACACAGGCACCACATCACATACTTTACCCCCATTTCACTCTATATCACCTAATGAAATTGTTTAACCTCCATTTACTTCTTTTTATTTAATGTAAAATTGATTATTAAATTATTGTGGTTGTGTGTGTAGAGAATTTTAAAGCCCATTAACATTTTAACCCACCTTACATTTAACGACCCTTAATCCATGAAGGGAGTGGTATGTCACTCGTTAAACTTGCCAACTTAGCTTTAACGCCACTATGGGCGTTAAATTATACACTTAGGCCTTACAACAAAATGCAAGTTGTGGAGCACCATGTACAAGTTACTTAATTTATGGTAGTTAGACCGATTGCTTTACTGCCTCCCTCAAAGCCGTCCATACCCTTATGATCGATATTGGAGTTACAGATGTGCTAGAAAACTTCATTTTTAACCTTAAAGGATAAAAGTTAATTAGTAAGATCCAAGCTTTCTATTGGTTAATCCTTGACATGTTTGCAACCCAAGTCCATTCTTGGACTTCCAAAACCGTGAGCCTATATGTCAGAGGCCATGGGTTTGGTTTTGAGTGTACAAGTTTTAATCAATAAAGTCTTTGGTAAATATTAGAAAGGGCTGTCGTGCACATACTACCTAAATATATCATTATAACACAAGAAGTCTCTTAGTTCTTTTAATTTGACACTCTTGGTTTAAGCCTTAAGGCTAGCAACTTGTTGGAGTCACTTGCTTTAGTGTGGATACATCTTTGTGAAGGCGCATTTATCTTCTTCAAAGGTGGTAGCATCTTAAACCTCCTATAGTTGGTTTTAATAGTTTCAAATTTCTTCATATGAATCATTGGTAGGATTTTATGAGAAAAGGGCTCTATAAAGTTGTATATTTATTTGCTTCCGCTTTACAAATCTTTTGAACGATGTAAAAAATCTCAACAATATGATTCTTTTTCTTCACTGACATGATCATCCCTCTTACATCAATCATAATTTCAAAAAACCAAAACACACTGTCAATTGATTCGAGCGATAAACGAATTTGAAGACAAGTAAAATTGATGCTTCTTCACTTACGGTTATAGATGGATTTTGTATTTTATAAAAGAAAGGTTAGGAAGAGCTTTGGTGAAAAAAAAAAAAAACAAACAAACACCCTGTAAGTAACCACTACCTAGCATAAACAAACCAAAAAAAATTCTCTTAACGTTTCAAGCTACATGATGTATCCCTTTCTTAGCTTGGAGTAGAATGTTAGACTAATTTCTTAATTATCACATATATAACATATTCAAGTGTAATAAACTTAGAACACATTTGTAGGTTTGTAACAATATCAATATAGCATACGTAAAAACAATATAAAGTTACTTCTTATGGCTTAAGTTTTAACCAAGTGTTTTTTTTTTTTCATATAACACAAAAGAAGCTTTTTATTTGTTTTGGAAAAGACAAAAGTACATTTGAATTGCATGAAAAATCAAGAACAATAAGTGGGGCTGTAAAACAAGTGAAAGAATCATTCTGACATTTGAAAATAATTTTCACAAAAATACACTTTCGCGAAAATGGCTGTTTATTTTTGTAAATAAAACCATGAAATTGAGTAGGTCCCAAAGTGACCCAATTGTCCTTCTCCAGGGATGTCTTTGCAAAATAAAAGGTGTAGGACAATCATACCCTCCGATTTCATGCATCGTTCTCTCGTCCACCTTTTTAACGTCACGTCCTTTTTCGACAACTTATAGATTCCTTTGACAAATTAGTTTTCTTCGAATCTTACCCTCTTTGACTCGTGATTCTCCACCAGGTAAATTTACTAAATAAATTATTAAAAAGCAGTTGTTTAAAATTATTGTATTTTAAATTGGTCACACGAATTTAAAATTATATAAATAATGTAGGAATTTTGAAAAGAAAGTGTTCCCAAATGAACCCGAATCCGGCTTCATCTTTGACTTCACGAATCCAATTTCACCATCTGAAGTGCTTGCGGTCGTGCACCGATTACGCCCGGTTCACCCAAACAAGAGTATGTTAACTAAAAATGAATTTTCGGACTTTCACATGTAAAATCCGTGGTTAAAATAGGTTCTTTCTTATGGAATCCTGAATTTCAAAATTGAAACTTGCCAATGGGCGGATTCTAACCTGAATCATGTGCTACGCTTCTTCATCATTTTGATCAAATCTCTTTGCTTTTCTGGTTCTCGAAATACACACAAATCATATTAAGCTCTTGTCATACTCTAAATTATATCCGAATGAGAAGTTGGAGAGCTACTGGATTATCACGACTCTTAGATTATCCAGACGTTTGAATATCGCGAATCCCCAACAAACATGTATTATAACTATAAATGCAAGTATACAACCCAACAATTTCATGGTATAATTAATTATAGATATTTTTTGTCCTAATTTTACAAATGGTCAGGGCCGGGCCATGGGTGTGGCCGGGTGGTTGACGGTCACAGGTCCAACACCCCGCTATGCCTGAATTTTTTTTTTTAAGTTATATGTATTTTTATTAAAAACAATATATATATTTAATGTTTAAACACAATTACATAACTACTTGCTTGATCTAGTGACAAATGTGTATTATTCACAATCAAGAGGTTGTGGGTTCTACACTCATTTGAAACATGCTTAATTCTTTTTTATAAAAAAGTTTTTTACACAATCCAAATTATAACCAAGTAAGCTCATATAAAAATTAGACTGTTTAAACCCAACAAAATACTTCTTTTACTTAAGACCCAAAAAAATTACCGCCTTTAGCCCAAAATTTTTTTTGCTATCTCGGAGCCGGCCCTGCAAATGGTACGTCGAATGCATGCATAAATGGGGTAACTACATTTTTCTAGATATATAAATTTAGAACACACGTAATCTATTGAAGCTAATTATATTGTGTTGAATTTAACCGGGGAAATGATAAAACTACTAAGAATTTAGAAAACTAGAACCAACCATGAATTATAAACCAGAAAATCATGGCACAAACCATGTAAAAGTAAATTATAGAGATAAAATCTTGTTAATAATTTTGAAAAACATATGTGTATTGTATACCAAAGGGGTTGGTGGTTTATTTGCACACTCAAAAGTTTTTAAAACGGCTGTGACGGATCTATACATAAATCTCAGGGGTAACGTTTAAATTTTTTTTTACCATATTTCATACAATGTAAACGAAACAAAAATAAAAGCACGATACATGAGGTGCAAATTTATCCCATACGGTTTTTTAATGCTTGAAATTGAGTCATTACACCCTGTTCTTTTACTTTATTGAACGTTTCTCTTTCCCTGCACAAATTAAAGCATTGTTCAAATACTTATCACCCATTCGCTTACACAAACCCATATTGATAAGTTTCATTTAAAAAAATACATATTTCAACTGTTGCGGTTGCAACCCCAACGCTAGCTTCAATATTTGATAAGCAAAAGAAAACGTGACGTGCTTTCCGGTTTCCACCATTACACGAGCAAGGTCACACATTCACCCAAATTTGAAAATGTATCATTTTCCCTTAAAGTGTGATAAAAAGTCATACGATCAACCGAAATACACCATATTTTTTCATTACTAAAATCATTTGGATACATTTACGAAAATGCCACGATCTTAGATATGTCAAACTTGGAAAACCAATCTCAAGATTTAAACCAGACATATTTTTTAATAAACTAGTTAAAACCTCACTAAATTTATTTTCAAGTCTTGAATTTGCATATTCAAAACTATTTTAAAATATTCAACCTCAAAATAATGATTATGTTTGTTTCTTTTTTATGTTTCTCAATTAAAAAAAAATTCATGGTTTCTATTTGCTTTGGGCTATAGACTTTGTTTGGGCTTTATTTGATTTGAACTTTTAAAGTATGATATTCTGTTGAGCTTATTTATGCTTGAGCCTGCTTTTGTTTAATGTTTTTCGTTCAAACAAAAGAAAAAAAGATTTGTTGTTTTTATTTGCTTTGAACTAAAAATTTGTTTGGGCTTTATTTAATTTGAACTTTTAAATTGGTTGGTCTTTAAACGAATAGGGGTAGCGTAACAAATTTTTCAGGGGTAGTAAAATCCGAAAACCAACCCAAAAAGAAAAAAAGTTACACTGCCGACGAAAAGTTGAGAGATACAGAATGTTACCTTTGCTTATGAAGTGCATCCGCCAATCATCAAGGGGCAATGGAGATCTTGAGTTTGGATCTCCTGGTTTCTGATGACAAAATTCGTTGTTTATAAAAATAATATATGCGTAAATTATATACTGATTTTAATTTATGAAATGATGGTTGTCTAATAATCAAAAGGTTGTTCTTTTATAGATGTGAAGAAACACTAACCGGACCCCGGGCAGATTACTGGTAACCTGGGAGTTAGATAGATGTTTCCCACGAGGGGTTAGACCCTGAGAAGATGGTTCTTCTGATAACCTGCAAAACAGACACCGTGAGCTTGTAACTGAGAAGGGGGGGTTCCTCCTTGTGACCACCCTCCGGCGTGAGAATCAGACTAGATTGCTCTTTAAATATAAGTGTATATTAAGAGATTGCTAGAGCATATATCAGGTATAATATAATGATATAAGATAAGATATGTTAAGATGAGATGGTCATACCATTTGTGGTATTTATAGCCGAAGGTAGGTTTCCAAGGAGGTGTGGCCGGCTGCAACAGTGTTCCTGTTCCACCAACAGTGGCCTACGCACGTGCCCTGCTGGTAGTTGGTGGGTAGGCAGCGGCTGATAGTGACCAGGCCTGCTGTATACTATTCCTTTTCCACCAACTGCCGGCTATGCACGTGGTATGGCAGTAGTTGGTGAGTAGGCAGCGGCTAATAGTGACACAGTACAGGAGCATGCTACTCGCCATACTGTTGTCAATAAGCTGTCGTATCTTTAGTCAGATCTTTTTCCCATACCTCGTCAGGTACAGTACAGAAGATCTTCCCGTATTGTACGGACTGGCTTATTTGGGCGGGAGTATTCCCCCTCCCGCCCTTGTGCGGGATTGTTCCCGGCTTTGCTCATTCCTTCAGGTGACACTGAGTGATTGAGAGCTAAGTGCCTTGTGCGTGTAGCCTTGCTGCGCGGGTGGCCTTCCCTGATGGCTTGTATCCGAGGCTGCGGGGACAGGCGGAGTCCTTCACCATTGGGAGGCATTTCCTGCGGGACCAACTTGCGTACTGCGCGTAAGGACGTCACGTCTCTGAGCATGGTTGGTCCTGCGGATCCAGTTGGTTTCTGCGCAGACGTTCCTCTTCAAGGTGAGTCTTGCGGGTCCAACTGGGATCTGCTGGGACCTACCTCTTCAAGTCCCCCCAGTCCAATGTTCTTCTCATGAGTGTTTAATAAAGTGAGGTGAACTTTTGGTCTTAAGCAAAGGGTTTTTGAAAAGGGTTTTTTAAGGTTTTCCATGGGGATTCTTCCCGCGGAAGTCCTTGTCACTTGCAGAAATTCCCGAGTTTCCTGCTTGGTTTTTGGGTATGATGCGGGTAGGTCTGTAGCCTCCTCGCAAGTCAGGAGCGTTGAGTCCCACTTGTGTGGATTCTCCATGAGGTTTTGGTTGTTTTGAACATAGTGATCAATTATGTTAAAACCACCAATTCCATCCTGGAGCTTCAAACAACGTAGTTCTCGACGTTCCCGCTATGCGGGGATGTTATTTCCGTTTCCGCAAGCATTGCCAAGAAGATCCTTCTTGGTTTCAATTCCCAGCGGAGCGCTAGGTATGTGAAGGGTTTTGCCTTGACACTGTACCCGCGCTCGTCTTACGGTTACTTTACTTCCAAGGTATTCCTTGCGTCAATTCCCTGCGGGTGCTAGGTATGCGAAGGGTTTTGCCTTTACACTGTACCCGCACCCGTCTTATAGTTACTTGGTTGCCGAGGTATACTTGGCTCCAATTCCCTGCGAGTGCTAGGTATGTGAAGGGTTTTGCCTTAACACTGTACCCGCATCCGTCTTACGGTTACTTGTTTGCCAAGGTTTACTTAGCTTCAATTCCCTGCGGGTGCTAGGTATGTGAAGGGTTTTGCCTTAACACTGTACCCGCATCCGTCTTACGGTTACTTGTTCGCCAAGGTTTACTTGGCTTCAATTCCCTGCGGGTGCTAGGTATGTGAAGGGTTTTGCCTTAACACTGTACCCGCATCCGTCTTACGGTTACTTGTTTGCCAAGTTTTACTTGGCTTCAATTCCCTGCGGGTGCTGGGTATGTGAAGGGTTTTGCCTTAACACTGTACCCGCATCCGTCTTACGGTTACTTGTTTGCCTAGTTTAGGGGTATTTTCCCGCCTACTTTTTGATCTTTTTGAATTTTGAATTTTGAAATTCGAAGAGTTGGTGGAAAGAAGAACAGTCCAAAACTCTGAAACGTCGTGCGACGGTTTCTTCTGACTGTGTCAGATCGTGCAGGAAGTTATGGTGACGTGACAGTACATGGTCATTCCAGACGCTTTTTCAGGCGCGTGGGCGCGATTTTTCGGGCGCGTGGCCGCGAAATTAATGGTATGCATCCTGTCAACAGCTGTTGCCAGCTTGCTTTTTGCCACGTGTCATAGTTTCATTGCACCTTCGTTTTCTCTCTCTTCCGCATTAATTTCATCGCATTAATTGCGATTAGTATATAAAGGGGTAGAGGGCTCTTTGTAATCCACACTTTCACTCTTCTCTTCATCTTCTTTGCGATTTCCGGCGAATACTCACCTTTTCAGGCAAGCATTCTCCCGAAATCGTTTTCTTCTTTTACAAGATGTCTCGTGATCTAGAATCTGCAGTCGATGACAAGAGTACTGCTGGCGAGTGCCAGTGTGCTCTGCCTGGCGATCTGTATCGGTACGTCGTCAGGAAGTTCATGCTCGAGTCTCTCGAGCCTGAGTTTCCTGAACCCCACCAGACGGTGTACGATGCCCCCAGAGGCAAGATCGGGGTATATGCTGCATTCTTTGTGTATGGGAATCTTAGGTTCCCATTGACAAAGTTTGTTTACCGTGTCCTCGAGAGGCACGGTGTTCATTTGACCGAGTTGCACCCCATGGCGATCGCCAAGATTCGCCACTTCGAGTGGGTGTGCCGGATTTTGGGCATCGAGCCCTATGTCGACCGCCTGATGACCTTCTATACTTGGAGGTGCATCCAGGGGTGGTACACGTTGTCAACCCGGATTAAGGGTTTAAAGATCTGCGCGACCGAGCGCAGTCTTCGCTCGTGGAAGCGGGAGTTCTTCTTCATATCCGCTCGCGCCATCCCCATTGCCATGAAATTCAAGAACGGGCAAGCACTTCCCAGCCTTCACGCCTCCAACTACCAGGAGGCGGAATGGTTTGCAAAGATATCTCGGGTCCAATCTCCGGTTTACCGGTTTGCGGAGTCCGGGATGGTGATGCTGGGGATGAGCCGGGTGTGGAAGGCTGCCGATGCGCAAAAGATCCCAATCGTCCTCGAATACGGTTCGAACTCTGTTCCTTACGGTATGCTTTATTTCTTTTTGTTGATTCTGAATTTCTTCTAACTTCTTTCCTGTTTATTTCAGAGGGGAACGACTTGCAGTCGCTCCTGAACCCGCGGGAGGCTGACGGTCCCGCTCGGATGGGTACTCGTGCTCTGGACGAGAACGAGTTGCCCATCCTAGAACAAACGGCGGATCGGTTCGTGGAGGTCTATCCGCAAGGCCATGAGATCCTTAGCGCCCGTCGGCCAGGTAAGGCGCTATTCGACCCTCGACCCCTCAATGTTGAAACCTCTGCTGGAATTCCTTTAATCGTATGTTCTGATGAGGAATCCGCAGATGGTCCTCCGTTGGTGCGGAAGAAGAAGGCTGCCGGCGGGAAGGGGAAGGAGAAGGTGGCCTCCACTGCCGATCCAGCGCCTCGGTCTGACTCGGAGACTGAGAGCGAAGAGGTGGCGGGGAATCCCGGTGGTGATAAGATCACCATTCCGGAGGCTGTGACAACTGTCACCGAAGAGCCCAGGAAGACGACGGTGACCGGCGCAAAGAGGCCGGCTCCATCGGGTTCATCCCCGCCCGTCCGTACTTTCAGGCTCAAGAAAACCCGTAAGTACAACTTCTTTTAGCTTTTATCTTCATAGTTTGATATCGTTAACACTTATCTTCTTTGTGCAGGCGTGGATGTTGACGCATTCCAGGGTGGAGTACAGAGTAGTACCTCTCCGCCAATGACGGTAGGCTTGGTCAGCCTACCTGAGGCTTCTACCCAGGCGCCTGCGCCTGCTTCCGCTGGTTCAGTTGCTCACTCCTTTGAGCCGACTGTTCCAGCTGAGATGACGTCACCGCCGGCTGTGAGTGCTATTTTTACAGCATCTTTCACCGAGCCGGCGGTTTCTTTTGCTGCGGATTCCGCGGCGGCTGCTACCATGCCCCCGCCATCGGCAACGACGGCCGATCCATCAGGTACGCATGGGGCTTCTCTCCAATCTCTGCCACCTTCCCATCTGCCTGACCTCTTGGATGGATTTCCGTTGGGTTCAGGTGATGGGTTCGGCGGCTATCGGCCTGTAATTGACCCTACAGGTGCGTAGGGTTTTTTTTGTGTCATTTTATATATATATATATATATATATATATATATATATATATATATATTTTATCATCTTTTCCTAACTGCTTTGTGTTTTTGCAGTGTCGGATTCCAATGAAGTGTATGTTCCACGATGGAACATTCGCCGAGGAACAACCCTTCGTACCCCTGTGGAGTGCGTGGAATGGGCTCGTCACGCTGCTCCCAGTGGTGCGTTGGGGGAAGCCATGGCTAGCTACCAGAGAGGGTAGGCTAACCAATGAGCTTCGGGTTCTCCTGGCCCGGATGCAGCCGCGTGTCGAGCTGCTTTGTCGTGAAAACGACAAGTTAAAAGCAGCTCGCCTTAAAGAAGTGGCTCAGGCGCGGGCTGTCCGGGAGGAGAACCAAAGGCTTTCCGCCGTAGCTGCGGAAAAGGAGAAGGCCTTCAAGGCCCTCGAGGTTGAAGTTCAGGCACGACTCGAGGCCCTTTCCAAGGCTGCCCAAGCTGTTAATGAACAGCTTCGGCTGGCTAAGGAAACTGCAAGGAACGCAACCGAGAGGGCCACCAAGGCTGAAGCTGTTGCTGAGCCTCTACGCGTGGAGAATGAAGAACTTAAAGCCAAATTAGAGGCTCTCCAGCAGGCTCATGATGCCTTGGCGATGGAAGACGCCAAAAAGCTCCAAGAAATCCTGGACCAGAGGGGGGTGCTTGACCATGCTGAGCGTAAGCTGAAGGACGTCGAAGAGGCTGCGGCTAAAGAAGTGTTGCTTGCCAACCTCAACAAGAGTGAAGCCGATCGCGCCCGTAACGAAGCTCAAGCTGCCCTCCAAGAAGCCCTGGTTGCCAAGGAATGGCTTCTTCGAGAAGCGTTGTCTCAGGTAAGCTTTTCCTGTCTTTACGCTTTTCTTTGTAAATAGAAAAGGTTTTGACACTTGTATATTTTCTTTTGTAGGTTGTGCATCGGGTCTTTGCTGAGACCTCTTACGATGATGCTATGAGCGCAGCCCTCAACGCTTCTCACGAGGATGGGGAAAAGGTCGGCTTCCTGCTTGGTCTAGGGTTCGTTGAGAAAGGCATCCCGCCTTCCAACTTCCCTTTGTACAATGTTGATACTGAAGCTGTTTACGACCAAGCAGTGAATCAGTACGCCGCCTTCCCGCATCCGGTGGTGGAGAAAGTGAATCAAGTTGCTGCTGCTGATGATGGGTTAGCTATCCTTAAAGCTTTCCTTGAACTGCCACGATCTACTGATGGTGCTGGTCCAAGTGGAAGTGGCCCTGAAGCCTGATCCTGAAGATCCCTTCCCACTACTAGGATAGATTTAGCTTGTACAGATTTATTTTCTTGTAGGCGGGTAGTTACCCGGCCATTCTTGTAATGAATATTTATGAAATATAAATCTGTGTGCGGGTAAGACCGCTACTTTCGTTGGGTTCCTTGCTTTGTAAACGTTGTATGACTTGCATACTTTAATTTAAATTAGCAATTTTCCAATTGTTTAGAATAAGTTAACCTTTGAACGTGGTAGATAGGTGTGAAGTTTTGCTTCCTCTTTCGTGATTGTGCGGGTAGGACCGTCACTTGCACTTAGTAGGATGGCTAAACTTTACCATCTGACCTGCGTGTAGGTTTTCCTCATCTTTTTCTGAGGATAAGTTAACCTTTGAACGTGGTAGATAATAGGTGTGAAGTTTTGCTTACTCTTTCGTGATTGTGCGGGTAGAACCGTCACTTGCACTTAGTAGGATGGCTAAACTTTACCCATATCTGACCTGCGTGTAGGTTTTCCTCATCCTTTTTGAGGATAAGTTAACCTTTGAACGTGGTAGATAATAGGTGTGAAGTTTTGCTTCCTCTTTCATGATTGTGCGGGTGGAACCGTCACTTGCACTTAGTAGGATGGCTAAACTTTACCTGCGTCTAACCTGCGTGTAGGTGTTCCTCATCCTTTTGTTAGAAATTCTGTTTTGAACCGTTCGATGCGCGGTTGTCAATAGGTTAGTGTTCAGTTCCATTTTTAATGATTCATGCGGATAGACCGGCACTTTCATTTAATGGGACTGAACTTTTCCTCTTCAACTGACCTGCGTGAAGGTTTGTCGTTTTTTGGGTTTATGCGGGTTTTGCCGCCTTCCCCACGCAACGACTTTCCACGTATTTATGCGGTGAAAACCGGCATATCCGTGTTGAATAAATTAACCGTTCGACGCGCGGTTGTCAATAGGTTAGTGTTCAGTTCCCTTTTTCATGATTCATGCGGATAGACCGGCACTTTCATTTAATAGGAGGACTGAACTTTTCCCCTTCAACTGACCTGCGTGAAGGTTTGTCGTTTTTTGGGTTTATGCGGGTTTTGCCGCCTTCCCCACGCAACGACTTCACGTAATTATGCGGTGAAAACCGGCATATCCGTGTTGATAGTTCATAAAAATGTAAAATCATCAGCGTCAATGTTTTAAGGAGAATCGTTTCCATTAGAAGTGGCTCTTGGCCTTTTCTTTACAAATTTGGAATTGATTTACATGCAAACTGTGTAAATGAGCTCCCTTCCATGTTGGGATGGGAGTGCCATCGAGCCGATACGCACCTGGTTCGGGATCTCGTTCTTTACGCAGCATGTAGTCTCCACATTGAAGCTGGAATTTTATTCGTGTTTTCCCCAGCTGGGGTTCTACACGCATCAGCCTGCTCAGCGTTCATTGCGCCACGAGGTGCGCGAGCGTCCCATCTCTGACAAATGCTTCGACCATGTCCTTCACGTCTATGCATTCTTCGGTGTTGTGGCCTTTTGTCCTGTGAAAGTCACAGTATTTGCTCCGATCAGCATTGTGACGATGTCGGATTATTTGAGGCTTTGGCCATGGGAGCACCTCAGTGGCGAATATCTCGGTGACGCTTTTGGTGAGCGGCGTCCATCTGGAGTTCTTGTTGGACTGTACGTTATCCCTTCCGCCTAACCGATGCTGCAAGCCGGATGAGGTGTCAAAGTTTACCCTTGACTGCCAAATGCCTAGCTTCCGCTTTTTGTTTAATCGGGCGGTAAGGACGTTGTCTTCCCTTGTTTTCTGGGTGTAGAGGTTTGTGCTCTGTGGGAGATCTCTACCCAGTTGCTTCTCCGTTTCCGCAAAGCGTTTTGC
This sequence comes from Bidens hawaiensis, assembly GCF_021521415.1. Taxonomy (NCBI): domain Eukaryota; kingdom Viridiplantae; phylum Streptophyta; class Magnoliopsida; order Asterales; family Asteraceae; genus Bidens; species Bidens hawaiensis. Next base: position 179,742 of record NW_027505140.1, read on the forward strand.
TGCTGTCATGATGGCATCCCATGTGGATGGCATGTCAAAGATTCATCTTTTTCTCGAATGCACTTGAGGATTGTCCATTGCTCCTCGGTATACTTTCTTTGCTGGCTGAAGTGTTGGCTGAACTTCTGTTGGAAGTCTGCCCAGTCGTAGATGTGGTTGACCGGTAGACGATCGAACCACGCTCTAGCAGCCCCGACCAGTGTCATTTGGAACATGTAACACCATGTAGGTTCCGTCCAACTACTGACGGTTGCCCCCGCTATGAATCTGTTCAAATGATCATCTGGGTCAGATATACCATCATATGTGCCTATGCTGGACATTTGTTTGGCACTTTTTGGGGCGATTGCTTCCGCAATGTCCCTTGCAAATTTGGACGTTCCCGCATTTGCAACGTTTGGTCTGAATGTTTTGGAGAAGTCTCGTGGACTTCGACCTTTGTTTTTTGGTTTGAAGGCTTGTCCAAAATGCCTTCTCGGTTGGGAATCTGTTTCCTTACGCTTCCCTTTTGCCCTATGGCGAGGGTTCGCGTCGGAGTCGGATTCCTCCGAGTCATCCAAGTAATCTTCGAATTCGTCAGCCTGTTGGACGGAACGCAAGCGTTCGTCCAACTCAGCTTGGAATTACCTCTGACGTGCCTCCGCCCATGCCTTAACTTCATCGAGTGTTTGGCGGGGGAGTCTTGTTCGTTTCTCTAACTGGGTATCGGTGATTCCCAGTGAGCGATTATTTACTGCACTTGCCCCAGCTTGGGTAACTGGGGTAGTGTTTGTAAAATTTACTTCACTTGCCCCGGCTTGGGTAGCCGGGATAGTGTTTGTAAAAACTGTGTAGCCGGTATTCCCCCCAGTAGCTGGGGTTGTGGTTACCGGAGTTTCTTTAACCATCTTAGAAGTTTGAAAAAACTGGAGAAAAATGGAGTTCTAGCTTTATGCACGGATGGCGCCAATGAAGAAACACTAACCGGACCCCCGGCAGATTACTGGTAACCTGGGGGTTAGATAGATGTTTCCCACGAGGGGTTAGACCCTGAGAAGATGGTTCTTCTGATAACCTGCAAAACAGACACCGTGAGCTAGTCACTGAGAAGGGGGGGTTCCTCCTTGTGACCACCCTCCGGCGTGAGAATCAGACTAGATTGCTCTTTAAATATAAGTGTATATTAAGAGATTGCTAGAGCAGATATCAGGTATAATATAATGATATAAGATAAGATATGTTAAGATGAGATGGTCATACCATTTGTGGTATTTATAGCCGAAGGTAGGTTTCCAAGGAGGTGTGGCCGGCTGCAACAGTGTTCCTGTTCCACCAACAGTGGCCTACGCACGTGCCCTGCTGGTAGTTGGTGGGCAGGCAGCGGCTGATAGTGACCAGGCCTGCTGTATACTATTCCTTTTCCACCAACTGCCGGCTATGCACGTGGTATGGCAGTAGTTGGTGAGTAGGCAGCGGCTAATAGTGACACAGTACAGGAGCATGCCATACTGTTGTCAATAAGCTGTCGTATCTTTAGTCAGATCTTTTTCCCATACCTCGTCAGGTACAGTACAGAAGATCTTCCCGTATTGTACGGACTGGCTTATTTGGGCGGGAGTATTCCCCCTCCCGCCCTTGTGCGGGATTGTTCCCGGCTTTGCTCATTCCTTCAGGTGACACTGAGTGATTGAGAGCTAAGTGCCTTGTGCGTGTAGCCTTGCTGCGCGGGTGGCCTTCCCTGATGGCTTGTATCCGAGGCTGCGGGGACAGGCGGAGTCCTTCACCATTGGGAGGCATTTCCTGCGGGACCAGCTTGCGTACTGCGCGTAAGGACGTCACGTCTCTGAGCATGGTTGGTCCTGCGGATCCAGTTGGTTTCTGCGCAGACGTTCCTCTTCAAGGTGAGTCTTGCGGGTCCAACTGGGCTCTGCTGGGACCTACCTCTTCAAGATGAAACCTATTTTTGGATCATTATCTTTATTAATCAAGAGGAGTAGGGCAAATCTTTCACTAGTTGATTGAGATAGATGGTGCACTCTGTTTTGTTCACTAGCGTCTCGCTTATTTTCAATTTTCCAATATATTGTTGGCTGCGGTTTGAAAAAAATAATTATAGAAAGTGAATAGCTGCATCTTTGAAATAAAAGCATCCCCAATACGAAGTTTTTAGAGGTTGTGTTTTTAATGTTTTTTTATGTCAATAGTAGTTTTTTTTTTTTCGGAAGCTATTCTTAGGGCTCATTTTCAAAGATGCTCTCTAATAATACAAGTTCTTTTTATTTTTTAGAAAGAGAACTTGGGTTCCCTCACCTTTTAGCGTTCTGGGGCCTTTAGAAAAAAAAGAAAAAAGAAAAAAAAACAAAATATCTAAAATCTTTAAAGTACCCTTAGCGTAGGCCGAAAGAAAGTCAATATGAGATTTGCGTTTTTCCAAAGAAACAGTGAAAGATGCTGTTTTATCCTTATCCATGGATGGAGGGAGTGGATGGGGTCGCATCCGCGTATACGCCGAATTGCCTACATATCTTCTTCAAAAGAATCAGACCATTGTAGTTCAGTTAAAAAGACGTTTTAAAAAGCAATCAAAGATAAGATCGAAGAGAATGAAACGCACGTAGTGGTCATTATAGCGGTTCCTTCTGATCCTAGAAAACGTCTCAGCAGATGTTACAATAATACGTAGATGACTTTTGGCTGGTACAACCACTCGATTGTCAACTTCTAATAAACGTAATTGGATCGATTTATAGTTGCTTCGGATGTAGCATTTGATGGGGATCTTTCAGCAGCGGGAAGGTATTTTAATCTTTATTAAATAGGTGATCCGCGAACTCTTCTGCTGCTGCTGCAAGACCGAAATTTTAGGTTTTATTCGAAGTTCATATTTTGAGTCTTGGATGTGCTCCCAGGGGAAAGGGCTAAAGCCAATCCTCCCCGGAACTGGAAGATCATTTCGAGATCTTCGAACATATTAGGGGGTTCCATGTAACTATTTTAACTTCGGCCAACACACAAGATGATAGGCGGCCAACCTCCTGGAGAGAGCGATGTGCATGGACCAGGTGAGTAGGGATGCAGCTCCGTGGACCGCTCGTCGGGCCTGATAGGTGGTGGTATCACACCCTTCTCAAAGGAACCGTACGTGAGACTCTCGCGTCATACGGCTCCGTCCCGGAATCAGGACCGTTTAGCAGAAGCAGCATAAGTCTCGGATAAAGGCTTCACCGGTCAGGAATTCACCAGTTTTCTTTCTTGGAACTCGGCAGAAGATCGGTCTGCAAGAAAGGCCTGCTTATCCACGGGTTCATTGACAAAAAACCGCCGTAGGAATGGAGACCTTTCAATAGAGCGAGGCGAACTGATCAACGAGAAAGAGGCCCTACTCACTACAAAGGAATACACCACAAGATCGAACTGCACTCATGCCTCTCCCGCATCAAGTTGACCGCCAGACTGGAGCTTCGTAACATGTTGACGAAGACTTCCGAACTGAGGGTTCGGTCACCGTAGTAGAATCATTACCAATGGCACGCAGTGCGCCTAAGTGCGAAAAGACAGTGCAAGCTTTGTCCGAATACTCATAAGGTTGGGTCGACGCCCGTCTCCCCCCAAACTGTACTTGCAAGTTTCCCCGCAAAAAGCTCTCCACGCCTACTCTTCTATAGTTGTGGACCGAGGAAGATTCGAGGGACTACGCGCTTTCATTCCCTTACAGCTGCCTTACAAGCCCTTCCACTGCCCTCACTCCCAATCGCCCCACTATCTGCTAGTCTGGTTCGACTCGAACTTCTGTCATGTCAAGCTTCCTGACCTGCTTTGTACCAGCCTCGGATTTTTCTTCAATAGCTCTAGGGGAGGTGAGAAGAGAGCCAATAGCTATTATAGAAGGACTTAAAAATTCATGGCATGAATTAGAGTTGAAGGAAGAAAGACATGAAATGCTAGAAAGATGATTCTTTCGCGGTCGATGTGTTGATGGAAAGCTGGCCAACATCAATGGAGAGCGGAGACGTTTTGCACCGACGACTGGAAAACTCATTCTAACAGTAATGATTTAGCATCCTTTGGCCCCTTTCACCTTCTTTGCTCAGGGAAAGCCTCTCAGTCTGTGATTTAAATTGGTTTGATCTTTCCCAATCATCCTGACCGGAACTTGTACGCAGCACTTGTACGGAGGTGCATACATAAAGGGTTTGGAACTTTTTTATTATCTGAATCTTAAGAACAGGACCCTACCCTATTCTCGAACCCTCTGCCGAGCTCCACCCTGCCCGCATTTTTTTGCATTTTGATTTTGCAATTTAGAAGGGCCAAAGAAATGTCTCCCACTTTTCAATAAGGGGCGCGTTAGCTAGGCCGTTTTCTTGCAGGAGTGCTAGCGCGCGCCCTTACGTTTTCTTTGCTTGCTCTGCAGTACGAGCCTCATACAAAGCCGCGCCCCTTTAATATGATGAAGAGGGACCCCGCCCTCTTTGATTTTCCGCACCTAGATAGAAGTCTTTTGCTATTATTATATGTTAAATGAGACCAAAAAGACGAAATGAAAAGAAAAATTCTAGGTTTTAATAGAGGAGATAACGATGTGGAAAACAAGACAGGAATTCTCTACAATGACACTGTAGACCAACGGAAGGGATGTAGCGCAGCTTGGTAGCGCGTTTGTTTTGGGTACAAAATGTCACGGGTTCAAATCCTGTCATCCCTACCTATTACTCCTCCTTTGAGCAGTAATGAGGTATTTTTTAAGATCAACTCACAATGGACATATCATATAGAATCTTTCATTCTTATGACACTATATAGTATGCATACAATGACACTATATAGTATGCATACAAGATGTATTGGGGCCAATTCTTTTCTTTTTTCTTTACAGTATTCTCTTTTATGATAAGAAAGCGCTCTTAGTTCAGTTCGGTAGAACGCGGGTCTCCAAAACCCGATGTCGTAGGTTCAACTAACCCATAAACATGTGTGCAGAGGGGAGGGGGGGGGGTTAAAATTCATTAATGGGTGTGTTTTGAATGTTTTTAAAAAATAATGTTTGTATGATTTGGCGGCTGCGTGTTCTTTGGTGTTTTTGTGGCTTCTTATTGCGAATGCTCTAAGGACACTAAAATATCACTTATTTAATTATAGGCAAATTGGATTTTAATCATCACCACTAAATGATATTGGCCGATAATAATCCCCACTAAGTTTATTCCCACCTGTGGCCCCAAAATAAAAAAAAATGGTTCTCTGTGGTCCCCGTTAAAAAAAAAAACTTAACGACGTTAAGTTATTTTCCGAAGTACTAATCAAGCTGTTTGGAGCATCATTTTCGAGTTAACTTTTGCATCAATCAACTCGTATTCTCCTTCTAACCAAAAGCCCTAAAAATCAGTTTGAAAATTCGATAAAAAACTTAACATCGTTAAGTTTTTTTAGCGGAGGACCACTAGGAGCCAATTTTTTTAACATTTGGGACTCCTAGCGGGAATAAACTTAGTTGGGATTATTATCGGCCAATAATATTCCGTTGAGATTATTAAAATCCTAACTTGCCTAATTATTATTTTTATTTGATTCGGTAAGCTTTATCTCTAGTAACAACTAGTGATTTACCCGCGCGTTGCGCGACGAGATCAGTTGGTAAAACTGGACATTGCGGCAACCAGTCAACGCAAATTCGGTCAGTATTTCGATACGGTACCAAACTAAACTTAAAAACAATACGTCAAATTAACATATTTAAAATAAAAACCAAAAGAAAAGTAGTGTCACTATTATAGCGTACTATAAAAAAATAAACATATTTATTTGGTCGGTAAAACTCAGGCGTTCGTAAAAAGCCGGGTGTTACGACGGTGAGTGGAAGCGAATTCGGTAAGTATCAACTATATTCGTTACGGTGTAAATATCTTTGTTAAGACCTGCGCATTAAAATCCAAAAAATAAATTCGTCAATCTAACATATAAAAAGTAAAAATATATAAAAATGACATTTATTCGGTCTGTAAAACCCGGATTGTGGTAAAACCCAAGTGTTGTTGTTATCGGGCGTTGAGGCGGTAACTTGACGTGAATTCGTTCAGTTTTGATTTTATTCGTTATGGTACCATATGTATAAAAATTGGTGTGGACCAATGAGATTTGACTCTTTGAGTTTATGCGTATTTTAGCTCTAGCTTTTATTAAAAACTTGCTAAATAGAAATAAAGTAAGTGTTTTATTCTTTCAAAAACATGAGTGACGTATTTGTCTCAAGTATATATGAACAAAGAAGATGATGGGTTTTGCTTCATCAAATTTCCATGATTTGACACTGATTTAGGGATCAATTTCTTAAGATGCTCATAAGATGATTAGAACCCTTCCGTTTGCTTTTCGTTGCAGGCTTTCTATTTCAGTTTGCACATTGGATTTGACTATGCTAATATAAAATTTATTAGTTTAATATCTTAATGAAGAGTTTTGTTGGTACAATTTTAATAAGGAGACTTTCTAACTAGTTTTTTTATTTGTAGTGGTCTTTTTAGTTTTTAGTTTGAAGCCTATAAAAGGCAGTGATCGATTAGAAATAGCATGAATGAGAAATGATAACTGTTCTTCTAATCTAATTGCTTTATGGCTTTGTTTTATTTTCTTTTGGCCATTTATTAACGATTCGGTTCGTATTAAGTTGTAACTATATTCAAATCATATTTTTGTAATTAACACGAATTGTAATTCAATAAAAACTTATTGGTTGTAACATTAGGTAAATCTTATATATAAGGCAGTTATTAGGGATCAAATCTTAAAGCATCATGTCGGTTAAGGTTTCCTGTGTTATGCATGCCAACTATTTAATACGAAATAATTTTCTGTTAACTACTTGACAGAACACAAGTTTCCAGTAATGTTTTAATATTAAACAAGAAGCAGTCAACGCCTCAACAGTGGCACACACATCGATATGTTATAAGAGCAACAAGTGTCCCCTGAATGGGTTAATGACATGTTCCAAGATCTAAGTCTTCTAATTAGCGGATGCAGGACCTGCAGTAGTGGCATATACATTTAGAGATGGAGCACGAGCACTCTAGCTACCTCCATTGCCTTTGCCAGGAAAACATCCGCCAGCCCCCAATCAGGTCTAGATCACGTGACTTAGTTTGATCGGCGGACATACCTTTTGGGCATTTTGATATACAAACTAGACATTTTAATGAATAAACTTTTGAGTTTCTTAATGTGTAAACTTATATTTACTTTTTTATTAAGTGCTTACATTTCTCAGTTGAATACTATTAGCTAGGTTGTTACTTTTCTTGGTTTTTTTATTGTATACTGTAATTAATTAAGCTTGATATACCATTTGTAATTAAATCAGTCTATTAATCGCTAGGCCACAACAAACTTAAGATTTTAAACATCATGTGTCGCACATTCTTTTTAACCTTTTTACTTATCAAATATCGAGATATAACAATCACTTTATATAATTAATAAAAGACTTCAATGTAACCTAGTGTCAATAAAAACAAAGTGCCACACTAATATAATTTCAAAAACATGAAAAAAATAAAAACCGTAAGGCTGTTTGTTTTGATATGCATAAAGAGAGAACGCCAGAAGATCAGCTCAGCTTGAGCAATCGCGAAGTCCACCACACACCGACACAGAGGAGGGTGCGAGGGCGCGCTAAAGGACTTCTGGGCATGAGGCGATGACAGTGGTTTTTGTTTTTATTTTTTTATACTAAAACATATAACCCACTCATCTATCTCCGTCTTATCTCATCGCCACAACACATATAAATGAGTGTAAAATGCGAAACCTTCAAATACCTATTTAAAGGTTACGTGACATTTAACCGATGAACTCCCGTAACATATTTCCCACCTCACATGACATCTAACATCAACTATATCAAACTACCACCTACACCGTCTATCTATTTAGTTGGCTTATTTAATTACATAGCTTCAAATAATCTGATTATCTTTTTTTAACTTATTATTACTATCCAATTACACATTACCGAAATCTCACTCACTTCTTCCTTCTATCTATCTTTCCCTCTCACATTCATATCCTGATATAAATCTACATCACATCACATCACATCACATAACTTCATATCATTTCACACACAAAATGCCGACCAACTTGGAACGCAATCTCAACCTCTGCTTCTCCAAACTCAAACGCCACCAATCTCCCCCACCCTCCAACCACCGCCACTGCCACTCCGAATCCACCCTCACCAAAAACTTCAACACCCTCTACGACATTCCCGCCATCTCCGACTCCGAAGACGGCGGCCCGGATATTCATATCCCGACCGTCGTAGCATCCGACCGCTTTTTCTTCTCCTCCCCAGGCCGCTCCAACTCGATATTCGAATCCACCTCCCACTCAACATCTTCCGTCGCGTCAACATCTTTTGTTGACCCGACAGAAGATGTCGAAGCACCAGCCGTCGTCGGTGGATTCGAAAATATTGAATCCGTCGGCGGCGGCGTGGCGATCCCTACGATCTCGCCGGACCCATACCACGACTTCAGAAAATCAATGCAGGAAATGGTGGAGGCACGTGACCTCATCGATGTACGTGCCAACTGGGATTACTTGCACGAGCTCCTCACGTGCTACCTTGACTTGAACCCCAAAAGTGCTCATAAGTTTATTGTTGCGGCTTTTGCTGATCTTCTTGTTACTCTCATGGCGGCGGAAGGCCGGAATATTTGACGTCTCCGTTGGTGGTGGTTTGGCTTTTTATTTGTTTATTTGAGGATGGTGGGGTGTGATTAATGTAACATTTTTTTGTAGTTGTATTATTAATATGATTAAATTTTAGTTATATTTTATGTCAAGTATTAAATGTGATTCCCAAAATTTCCAAATTAAAGGAAGTGAGAAACAAGTGTGGGGTTGATGAAAGTTCAATAATCATAAAAGATTATTTTGATTTGATTGGATATAAATTATTGATGGTACACCTTATCCAAGGCAATTATTTTGCCTTTTAAATATGTTTTATAAAAATAAATTTATTTAAATTTGTTGTTTATATAGTTAAAGTGTTATGTCACTCACATATCACACATAGACAACGAGTTTTAACTAACTTCATGCTTTAATAAACGTGTTGTGGTTTAACCATATATTAAGAAAATAATTTGGTTGAAATGGGGTGGGTGCCCCCCACCTTTTTGAGCCCTCCTGAGCGCCATTGCTTTGACAAGAAGGGTGGGTGGTGCATGGTAGCCATTTTGGTAGTAACAGTAGTTGGTGCTAGTATTGCTTCCGTGGCAGGTGAGTGGCTTTCGAGTTGAGACTCCAACACTCGATCTAAAAGAAAAACTTTCATGAGATGAAAGCCTTGCTAACACTCTAAAGGTGTAGTCAATATTCATGTATTATTGATGATTTAACCATATATATATTTAAGGTAAATGTTGGGTTTTTTTTATATATTTTTTGTTTTGCAAGACGAACTTGTCTGACACCATTACAACTAACTTCATTAAAGTGGTGTTAAGGTATGAATGCATGACTTGATATGAAATGTATAATCTTTAAATGAATATTGGTTCGTTTGGCCAAATCCAACCACACACTTTGATATATGGGCTGGTCTCAGGCTAACTAGACGGGTAACATGTTCACAAGTTAATCTGCTTATTTATATAAAATTTACAGTGAAAATATGTCAATACGTAAAGAGCTGTGTGTATTTATCTATATATTTAATGTTAAAAAATAAATATGCATTGAGATAAGTAGTTTAAGAGTATCCATGTTGCCAACACTAGAATTTATTTATGTAAATTAATAATTTTACAATTAAACGTGTGAAAGGAGGATTAAATGAGCCGTGTTAACCCATGAATATATGAGACGTGTTTAAGTACATATGCTTAGCATGATTTCCATGTTTGTGTCGGACTCAAATCACTAACCTTATTATAAGAGCAGAACACCCCTACATTCTTGTGATAAAATAAAATCTAACCCTTCATGTTTAATTAGTGTGTGTATATGCATTGGTTATTCCACACCCTTTAACATGGGGTTCCATACGATCGTATAGCCCCTATACGATCGTATGTAGGGTGTGTGGATAACCAATGGGTGTACGAATAACATATCTCGTGTGTATATATTAGTTAATTTGGAAGTACTACTTAACATGAAAAGGATTAAAAAGATGTGACAAATTTTAATGTCTTTTTTGGGACAATAATTGAATTTGTATAGGTGTTTGTCCCTACTTTACTATAAGGTTACAAAAGTACAATTCTATAATAATATAAGCTGTTCCCTTCTCCTATTGGGGCAGTTCAATTTTGAGTTCCCAATTTTGGCCTTTTTTACAACTAAACCCTCTTTTTTTAAACATCAAACAAAAAAATAAAAAAAAAATCATGTGTTTATTTACAATATTTAACGTTATTTTTCCGCTTTATTCTTCTCGATCAAATTCAAACAGATAACTTTTCTAAAGAAGAAGACAAACATATATAATTTATACACGGAGAGATTTTGCTAAATATATAATTAGTTTGAAGTATAGAATTGCAAGAATTTTATCGTTCGTACATGGTGCTTGGTGCATAGAGTGAAAAGTGGATAAAAGATGGAACAAGTTGTTACGTAGTTTTTTATATGCCACGTTTAAAGTCAAAGATACAAATAAAATGGATCACTCAACCGTATAATGTATTTGTCTTTTGCTTCAACTATGGTATATATTAGTATCGTCCGCCTTACAATCTTTCTAGTTGCATTATATATGCCAAACACAAAGTGGTGATTCGGTTTTTCTTGTTACTGTTTAAGATTGGTTATGCGTTAGTCACACCTACGTATATAATAAAAACTTAAGAATTATTTGAAGGGCTCGAGTTGGCAAATATAAAACAAATAATTGGGTACTTTTTATATTGGTTGGTATTTTTAAATCCAGATAAATTTTTTGGATTAAGAAATGAGAAGTCACAAACAAATGTGAGAATCTTTGATTTGGTTTTGTAAATCCAGTTTTTAAATTTCCATCACTTGTCTTTTACAACAATAAATTTGTTTTTTATGGTTGCAACTTGTGCTCTACAGTTTTAGAATCCATGGTTTTGGATCTTATAATCGATGTCATGTTGCTTTTGTTTTTTGTTAATTTATTATAACTGTCTGTTCAAGAACGCGAACAAAGAAACTATGCATAATCATTTTAGTTACATCAATAATTATATCTTGACTATAAATCATGTATTAAATAAGCTTAGTAACAAACAAAACCAGCTAGTTAAACTTGAAAGATAATTACAAAACAAACTCTTAATGCTTCTCAGGACAGAAACTGTGTGATTTGAATCTCGCCTTTGAGTTCATAAGTGAAAATTTTTGAATATTTAAAAAATAATCTAACAATTTAGTTTTTCATTTAGCACAATAAATTCTACCAACCACGATAAATATTGACTAAAAATATTTTTTTGTTATGTAAAATCTTATATTACTTAGTAAATCACCTTTTAGTAATAAAACCAAAAGATCTTAGACATTTTAAAACGTTCACAAATAAGACTTAACAAGACTAAATAACATTACCACTTAATCAGCAAACATATGAAGCATCTAACAAACTCTTTTGTAAAAGAACTCTAGAAACTCACACATCCAAAAACATAACATAACAAACATTCTAAATACGACAAAAACAAAGATATTCCAAAACCGAAACAAGCTTATCGCTTCTTGGACACACCAACCGTCTTACCACGACGACCAGTGGTCTTTGTGTGTTGTCCACGGACTCGCAGACCCCAGTAATGTCGAAGACCACGATGGTTCCTGCCAATTATTTAAATTTAAATTGATTAGGTGGTTCATTGCAACATAGAAGAAATCAAAATCAAATGTATTGTGTAGCTTTTACTTATTATTGTATAATAAAATAAAAGAAAATAATACGAACCTAATTTTCTTCAATCTTTCAAGATCATCCCTAAGTTTCATGTCGAGGGCGTTAGACGTGACTTGAGAGTATTTGCCATCCTTGTAATCCTTCTTTCTGTTAAGAAACCAATCCGGGATTTTGAACTGTCGGGGATTAGCAACGATTGTCATCAGATTATCAATCTCAGCACTAGAAAGTTCTCCGGCCCTGTAAATTCAAATTAATAAAAAGAATCAAACACATGTAAAATAACTAAATAAGTAATTACCAACAAAAACAAACAAGAAATTAACCTCCAATGGCACTAGTTTGATTTTTATTTTTATTTTATAAATATCTAATTAAAATGCTTATCATATAGCTTAAAAACTGTGGAATACTAGTTAACCTAAATTTTATTATGAAAAAAAGACATAATTGCAAAAACTTTTGATTGATATAAATGTATATTCAAATGTTTCTTGAAAACTAATAAGATTTCATCAGAATTCTTTGGGCATGTAAATAAAGGCCTTCTAACCTATATACACATCTGTTTAACACAATCAATAATCCCGAATTCACAATTGAATCACAACATAAAACTTCATCCACTCATGGGGATGCAAACAAGCCGAGCAGCTCGCAAGCTACTCAAGATCAGATTCAAAATAAGCTAGAAGCCAAGCAGCCTGTGAGCTACTCGAGACCAAATAAAAAAATCTAGAAGCCAAGTTGCTCGTGAGCTACTCAAGATTGGATTCAAAATAAGCTAGAAGCCAGGCTGCTCGTGAGCTACTCAAGAACAGATATAAAAAATAAGGTAGAAGCCGGACTGCTCACAAGCTACTCAAGATCAAGTATTGTATGTCGAGCCTTCACGAACCATGTTAATTCTTATGTTTACTAATATTAAACTTCTATGTATTGACGCTCGTTTAAGATTCTCCTTAAAATATATAAACTAAAAGCGTATATCAATTAACTAATAGATAATAAACAAGCCAAACCCAAGCTAAAAAAAAGACTCACTAGCGAAAAAAAGCTCGGAACAAGCCAAGCTTGAACTCCAGCTCAGCTCGTTTACACCCTTACCCATCCACTAAGTAGTGACTAGTAATACACCTAATTCTAATTTACCAAAGTGACATCAAGCCTAAAATTTATAATCTTAATACTACCAAATTCTCAATACAAATAAATAAATTAACAAACAATCTAATCAAATTTCAAAACTTAAATAAAAATAAGTAAAGCTACCTCTTGTTCATATCAACATCAGCCTTCTTGCAAACAATATTGGCGAACCTACGACCAATACCCTTAATTGAAGTCATGGCAAACATGATCTTCTGTTTGCCATCAACGTTGGTGTTCTGCACACGAAGAATATGCTGAAAGTCTTCATTTGCTACCAGACTCTGCAAAACAGATCAAATTAGAACACAAATCTAATCTAATATTAATATTACAGAAGCCACAAACACGGATTACCATGGCGGCTGTTTGGTTCAAGCAGCTGGCTGATGTTACGAAATGCTTGAAATTGATGGCGAACCCTAGATCAGTAAGGATGTGGTGGCTTATATATTATTTGAATTCACTGATGGGCTTGTTGAAGTAGAAGGCATGGATGGGTTCAGCAATTGGGCTTTTTGATCCAAAGCATTATAAGCACTTTATTTAAGTGACAGCAAACCGGTTAATGGGCCTAAACTGATTCGGGCTATAACCGGGTTTATGAGGAGTATTGTAAAAATCCTGACTAGGCTCCGGTTAGTCCTAATAAATTCTGATTAATCCGTTATTAATCGCTAGTCTTCACTCCATCGCCTGACTAGCGATTAACGATTTTTACAACACTGTTTATGAGGAAAAATGTTTGAACTAATCAAAACGATTCGGTTCGGGTTATGAATTGGCATAAGAATCGTCTGTCTGGGTTGGGTTGGGTTGGGTTGGGTTGGAAACTAGTTTGGGTAAAACATATTTGGGTTTGGAATTGGTGTGGTTCAGGAACCGGTTTATCGGTTTCGATTTAGGTTTTATTTGGCTCTCTCTAATTAAGTAGATCGGTATAGAAACCTTCATACTAGTGGGTTAATATATTTTTTTTTGGGTTCATGTTTTAGGAGGTACTTTTGGAGGTGTACAAAACCGGTTTTAAACCCAAACCGAACCGGTTTATAAACCAAACCGGTTTGGTCAACCACTGGTCAAAACCGGTTTGACTCAAAACGGTTCGGTTTATAAACCGGTTTAGACACAAGATAGACCGACTTGATCACGTCGGTTCGGTTCGGTTAATAAACCGGTTTTCCTCAAACCGGTTCGGTTTTAAAACCGGTTTGGTAGATCTTAAGGGGAACCGGTCCTGGAACTGGAGGTTTGGGTCGGTTTGGGAACCGGTTTGGGTGAAACCGATTTTAAACCCAAACCGGTTCAGTTCGGTTTGCCTAAAACCGGTCCCAAACCTGTTTTTTTGTACACCTCTAGGTACTTTTACCTAGTCGGGCTATCGAAATATTTTTGTTAGGTCTAGCCGGGTCATCAAAAACAGTCGCTTTAGATTATTGTTAGTGGTTTTAAAGGTGGCTTCAGTTGTTTTGAGTTTTAACATGATTCTAAGATGATTTCAGCTTAAATTTTTTCATATCAACTAAAGTTCATAAACTACCAAGTTAATACGTAATAAGTTGTGTAATAAACTACTATGCAACACTGAAGTTAGAAATCATCACACAATTTTTCCTTAAATAATTGCACAAAATAATAATAATGTTAATTGGGATTATGAGTTTTTAGGCCTTAAGTTTACATTTACGATTCGAAAATCTCTCTGAGCAATTGGATTTTATATATATATATATATCTATACTATACTACATTATAAATATCTCATAAGGGTATTTATGAGTTTTTTAAATTTAAGAGTTTTACAATAATATATAATAATATATGTATACCATACAAAATTTCTAAAAGGGTAAAATTGGCTTCGTCTTTTATTACATTTATTATTCCCCATTTTTTTTCTTTTTTGAAAATGCTATTAAATTAATTGCTCCAGATCATCTTCAATTATCCGGCTATTTGGTTCATCCTATTCTAGGTTTCAATTGGAAAAGGTGGGGGTGAGGATGAGGGATCCAATCAGCTGTAAGATGAAGTGAAAGATTGCATTAAATGGGGTCTGTCTTTTTTTTTTCTTTTATATATATATATTTACTACCTTTTTAACCCGTGTATTATACGAGATTTGTCAAATAAGCGAAATTCGGATATTTAATCTTACATAATTTAGAGATTTCCTTTGGAATTTATAGATTAATTATAATGTTATCACACACACTTCAAATATTACATATTTAAATTTTACATTTTCCTAAGATTGAAATAATGTTTTTAGATGGCATAAAACCAAATATTGGCAATTACTTAACATATTAAAGGTATTTTATATGATCAATAAGAATTAAAGTTAAACAGTATTTTACAAATTATAAAATTATAAATATTGTGTTTATTCAACGAAATTTGAAGTACATACATAATTAAATATATATTACAAGCATAGGTCGCTAATTATTATATGATAATGGTTTGTAAATCATTATTTGACTAATTTAATATCACCATTTGAGTTTAAACTTATTATAGATATTCAATAGTTTATATTATATTTAAAAATATAATGGTAAAACTTTTTATATTTAATAGTAAAGTTAGATACAACGGTTTAATAAAATTTAGTGTGATTTAAACTACATTAACTACCTTTTTTTATCATATATGTTACATTAAAGGGTCATATCAATTAAACTTTTGACCCATAGATAACATGGATTGAGGAGAATAGAAATTAAAAAATAGGAGGAAAATTGAAGCTCGGATTGAAAGTGGCTAAGAGTATCAACCTTACTATTTTTATTTATTAGTATC
This sequence comes from Bidens hawaiensis, assembly GCF_021521415.1. NCBI lineage: Eukaryota > Viridiplantae > Streptophyta > Magnoliopsida > Asterales > Asteraceae > Bidens > Bidens hawaiensis. Next base: position 195,571 of record NW_027505140.1, read on the forward strand.
GGTAGATTTCTTTTCTTGAAATTGATTATGTCATAAATATTTATGAAATTCAAAAAAATGGAACTGACGTTTCCGGAAAACAAACATCTCGAATTTATATTTTTTTAGCAAAAAACCTGAATTGATCTTGGTATTAATGTTTATAAAAGATTTTTTTTAGAATGATCATGTTTAGAAATTAAATTAAAGATTCAAAATTAAATAATCACATTAATTGGAAATTTAAGTTAAATAACCTAATTGATAAAAACTTTATATATATGAAGTGAAAAGCTTTGCATAATTGAAACTGAATTCACAAGTCTTATTTTTAAAAAAATGTTGAATTATTTAATGAAAAGTAAGATAAGATATACATGAAGCATAATTATATTTTAGATATTGAATTGTTGTAAATTGTTACTAATGTGTGCAAAATATGTTGAAATATATTGGAAATATTGTAACTCATGGGTCAAATCATTTTCACTCATGACCCATGGATAGCATGGATTAAGAAGAAAAGAGATAAGAATATTATGATGGAATTTTATGCTATGATTGAATGTGGTTAAGACAACTAAGCTTATTATTTTTTGTTTATTAGTATAGTAAGATAAGATATTGAAATCATCTTCAATGAATACTTGATAATCGAATGAGTTTTACATGATATTATATACGTAATAACTCTTAAAACAAATGACACTTGTCAAATGAGATGCAGATGATCAAAAAATACAAAAAGTGTACTATAAGATTAGATGGATGATCACAAATCATTCTCATCTTTTTCACTTTGTAGGATAATTCAACATATATGTTTATATTGGATAGTATAATATAATCTCGTATAACAAGCATTCATGGCAGCTTCTCTATCTCTATCTATATAATACACTAAAAATCATTACATTTTCTCTCTCATATACAATTAAATAATATTTTTTACATCTTTATCATTATCTTTTCTCTCTCCTTCACTCATAACCACTTTCAAATATATAAAAAAATAAATAGAGCATAAACAGTGTTCCTCCAAATTTACTCAAAATTACTCATCTCTTTCAAATTTTCCCTTTTCTCCACTCACAACTACTTACAACCTTCTAAAAAAATTTAGAGATTCCTCTTCCATAATTTTAAAGAAGCTGCTGAGAATGCTCTAAGCATATTGTAATTATATCATATTTGTATCATAACGAATCATACCGTATAACATCATGTGATATGGTATTAAATAACACCATATAATATCACACATACCATATCATATGACATCACATTATATTATATTATATTATATCATATTATTTCACAACATCTTTACCCATATATATATATATATTGTAATATTTTATAGCACTCTCGGCAGTTTCTCTATTTGTATCTCTATAATTATACTAAAAAATACAGCATTTTCTCTCTTACATACAATTAAATAATACATTTACATCTTTATCATTATCGTTTCTCTATCCTCCACTCACAGCCACTTTCAAATATATTAAAAAATAAATAAATGATGAATCGTTTTCCTCTAAATTTACTTATCTCTTCTCCACTCACAACCACTTACAACCCTCTAAAAAAATTTAGAGATTCTTCTCATATAATTATAGAAGAGCTGCTGATAATGCTTTTATATAACTTTTAAAAGGATTAATATAAGTTAAATGATTATGTCTCTATTAAATATGAATATAAAATTTAAACATTAATTTTTTTCATGGGAAAATAATCGTTAAACAATAGTCGAACTAAGGATTTTTTTAATGTGTAATAAAAATAAGAAGTAATTATTGTCATAGTCCCTATGGTTTGGCCAAACTTATTCTTTCTGTAGCATCCCTAAACTTTCGGGTCAAATTTGACAAAAACAAATGTTAAGGGACCAAAAATGAAAATTCTCAAATTTAAGACCCATCATGCTACGCGATGGATCCGGAATCAACCCATCGCGCTATGCGATGGGGATCACACAAAACCCCAGAAAGGGCGGTGTCGCGCTACCCGACCACCCTAAATCTCAAGTCATCGAGTACGCGATGACCGGGTTAAGGAATCATGACACGTGTCCAATTACGTGTCAACACAGGATATGCCACATGGCAGGTCTATATGTCGACGCAACGGGCTTAGTGGACGGTGGTGTGCTATGCGACGGCCATCCCGAGCATCCGTCGCAGTACACGACGGATTAAAATATTCAGAAGCGGCTATTAATCCCATCGCGCTACGCGATGGAGAGTTTAAGAGTCCATCGCGATATGCGACCAAACCCAAAATTTCTCCTACAAATAGGGAGATTGGGCTCTGCTTCCAGGCATCCTAAACACCTTCCTTATACACGCATATACCTAGAAGTGTGTGCCATGATTCCGGCACTCCGACGTGTTCATTGCTTGTAGTACGTGCAAGTTTTGGTGGTTCTATCTCTCATTACCCAATGATAAGTAGAAGTGCTTCCCGCTCTAAGCTTAGTCATTTTATCCAAGTATCTACATAAGGTAGGAGCTCTGTCTAAATATATTATTATATTGCCTTAGATCCTCGTCGAGGGTATAGCCTATGCCTTGATCAAAAATAAGTTAAAAATAGTTTTTCTTAAGCCAAGGGTATAATTAAAATAATATTTCTTTATAGTTAGAAACATATAATATTATATGTGAAAGATATAGTCAAAATAACGTTTCTTCTTGAAGAAGAAACCTAGTATATACGTTTTCTTCATGAAAAAGAAACGTAACACATAAATGATAAATAAATAAAAGAGACTAAAGGTCTAAACATTTTATATAAACAAATGATTATCAAGGTAAAGGCTATGCAAAACAGATTAAAGGTTTGAAGCTAGATATTTTGATCTAGTTTTGATCTAGATAGTTATACAAGGTTATTCTCGTACTATAGGTCTGAGGTAACTCCAGAACATAAATTAGTGAAAGCGCTGATTCAAAACAAAGGTGAATACGCTCATATCTATAAAACTCTTTAATCGAATCATTTACCCAGAAACCAAACTATAGATGGGATAATGTATCCCTAAAACTTTAGTATCTACTGGCATTCAGGCTATTTATATTTATTTTTGGGTCCTTAAATATGTGGGCAGAGGGTAGGTATACCCCACCACGCGTGGTACCAGGTCCCCGTCTCATAAAGCCAGTCTATATGGTTGTGAGGGATGGACTAATGCGATATAATTGGTACTCCGGTCTATAGGGCCACTGATTGTTTCAAGTATGAACTAAAGGTTTTTATATATGTTTTAAAAGTCAGCATGCTCACCAGCATGTGTTGATGATGTATATTATAAAATTGTTTTACAGGTAATCAGGAATAGATGGTTGGAGATGAAGGATAGTCATTAGACGATCTGATGGCTCAGATGATGTTTATATAAATAATGTAAATTATGTTTTTTTTTATAAGTTAAACACTTTTGTACAAGTTGTCCGGTGTTTAATTCCCGACCTTTTGGAATATAATAATATTTTAATCAAGACTTTCGTTTTACAATCTTAAACTCTAATATATTTACAAAACAGGTATCAACTATTGGTCACACTCCTAGGCCTTAATTCAGGATGTGACACTTTCTATTAGTTAGTTGCAATTTGGCTTTTATTTAGTACCTATGGTTTCAACTTCTTCTCAATTGAAGTCACGTCTCTAACATTGTTAATTTAATATATACTAATTATGAAACCTACTAATTAATTTAATATATAGTTGAAGAAATATTTGTGTAATTTACTGAAAATAACAAAAGTGACATAGATATATGATTTAAGTAATAAACATGTCTAATTTGAAGTATATATACATAAACATTTAAAAATAACAAGATAGTGGACCGGATTAGAAAAATGCTGACGCTTTACAATAAATGAATAGATTAGATCATATGGATGGACATACAAAATGAAAGGGATACTCAATAGATAAATATCGTATTAGACAGAGTAAATATGAGGGGTTAAAATGAAAAATATAACATCAAAGCTTAATTATAAATAAATCCCCACTTCTCCATTATCAAATCCATCAAGAGCGCCGCATCTACCACCATATAACCCTAATTCTAATATGTCTCAAGGGCGTCGCATCTGCCACCACAAAACCCTAAATCTCATTTAGGTTATATCATTATATGCATCTCTTTGTTACCGATGCTGAGCATCGGGATTCAGTTGTAAGTATTCTTTATTCCTGTTTTATATCATCTATATTCTTGTTTATTGTTTTGATTTATGATGCAGGGCACCGAAGAACACTTGCCAATTGCCGATAACATGTCGATTGTTTATAGCATTTGGTGTGTTTATGCTGTAGATTGGCAGAACGGCCAGGATCTTGTGTGGTTACATCGGGTGTTGACAATGAATGTGTTACCCGGCTTAGTGTATATATATAAACCTTGAAAATCATTTTAAACATTTACCAAGTTTACGCGATTTAGTTTCTTCTATAAACCATCCAATGCACAAACTAATATTGTTGGTATTTAAAGCCATCACTATAGATCATCATCATCTGTTTACATATATGGCAGGTCAAAATTTAGACGACTTGATTATTCAGGCTTCTTTACCTCTATATTGGAAAATGATGGAAATTTTATTACGGTAGCATCCATAAGGTAAATTCAATTAATCTTATTCATATACATTTGTTACACAAGTCATTATTTTGTAGCCTACCCTCTCACGTATTTTTATGTATTCGCAAAATGACTTATTTTGGCACCGGCACTAAGCATAGGCGTCAAGGGACGTGTCATCGCCTTATAGGTTCAATCGAAACAGTATGTTCGCGTAGTGTTTGGTTATATTTATCAGGTGTAAAGTGTGATTTGCGTTATTGTGTTTTGTTTAAATTTTGCGATTTCGGTCTAAAAGTTTAAAATTTGCTATTTACGTCATTAAAATTTCATTTTCGTTACAATTTTTGTCCCTGTGGTTTGTTAAAATCTCTTATTTAAGTCCACATGCGGTTAACTCCCAGGTTAGCTTGACCCCAGCCAGGGGCTCTGCCCCTTGGGCCCTGTTGCCAGGGGCGTTGCCCCTTGGAACCCCCATTACTTAGGGGCTTCGCCTCTTACGTATCAATAGGGTTAAATTAACCCCGCACCCGGCATTTCCGATTCATATTACAGTTAACTTGATCAACAAGTTAATCCCATTATATTAAAATACACAAACACATATTTAGTTCTAGTTCTATTCCTTTCTATTTCATCCCCTCATCATTCATTTTATGAGCTTGTTGAAAGCTTAAATATGGCAGTTTTCATTCAGATAATCTTGCTTATAATCTTCATGTGCATCTTTGTTTAACATGACATTTTCTTTCTCCTTTTGTCTTGCTTTTACTTCTGAAAAAATTATTAGTAGTTATGTGACATGTATGTCCTTAGATTCTAACAACATATCCTTGTAAAATTAATTGATCAAAACATAACACTTTTATATTAAGTTCAGGAGAATAAAACACACTTGGCACTCTAATGTTTCCATTTTCTGTTTTAACTTCAAAAACACCCAACCCTCTAAGGAACAAAAAAATCATTTTCTCCCGTTCTTGTTTCTATGTAAAAACAATTTTAGATTCGTTTGCACATAGAGAGGTTACCAGAGTAAAAGTAACAGAAGACGTCATCGTTAACCTCCCTTTAACCCTAATTAGTCTAATGTTACATAGTTCAAATAATGATAATTAATTACAAATATAATACTAATTTAGTTTATAATCCGAGAATTAGGAGGAAGGTTGTGTGGGGTGGTAATTTAGCCAGTAACTAAAGTTGATTGGTGCCCGAAGGAATTAGGTGAGCTAGCTAGGGGGTGGGGTGCATTAGATATAACATTACTAGCAAAATGGTGGTGGCAGTATAAAGCTTTCCAACACGATCTCTATGATACACGGAAGCTTAGGATCGTTTAAACCAGTCAGAATACCAACTTCTGGATGGATAATTGGACATGGAAAAGAGGGTCGTGCTAGATGATCGAATGGCTAGAAACAAACAGGGTTGTTGATGATTACTTTTAAGCACACAAAGCTGAGTTATAATGAGGACATGCAGCTGGGTTTTAACAAGGACCTTCGAGTTTCAAAATAGTAGAAGTTATAGAGAAAGATTCACTTTCATGGGTAAAAAATAAATCTAGGTTGCAATACGTAAATTAGGATAGGTGGTGCTCGTTTAACTTAGTTGGTAAACGATCTTGTTTGATTGTATTTTTTTGTTGTCCGATAGAAATAGACTGCTCAAGTTCACTCTGGTACGGTAAGGTTCGATCATGTTGTGGTTTTAATGATTTCACTGTTAAGAAAACAGGTAATTAAGTTAAAAGAAAAAAAAACATTTAATTGTGATATATATATATATATAGTTATATTAGAGTGGATTTGTAAGGCCCCGAACCCGGTAGCCTTACTTTAGCGTCGGATTTACTCATAAACACAGTTCTTGCAATCAGGGTTAATTAAAACTTTCGCGGAATATAAAAACTTTCATGAAACGTTACAACAATCCAAAACTTGCCTTATTTAAACATTCTTGTCTTTCAAAATAAACGTCAATTACATTAAAACATCTTGAGTCTTCAAATGCCAGTCTCCTATTCGCCCACCACGTGCCCGCTCAAGCTAGTTGTCTCATTCTACTCACCTGCGTGCATACTAAAAGTCAGCTACGCTGAGTGAGTTCTAGTTAATCGGACGCCATACAATACATACACATACATACATATCCGAAGATACATATCCCTACCTAACTAGTTACCCTTCTGTTCTACATACATACTTACTACCATACATACATACATATCTACAATCACTAACCTCAGTCTACCGAGAGTACGTTCATAGTCCGCCGTCTATACCTGTACTCAAGGTCGTGAACACGTAAAAGGTCTGCAGTCCTTACCTATGTTCACCATTTATGGTACGTGCAAGGTCCGCAGTCCTTCCCTATACCATCCTACATCCACAACACGTACAAGGTCCACAGTCCTTCCCTATGTTGCAACCTAAACCATAGCACGTACGAGGTCCGCAGTCCTCCCCTATGCTACCACAATACAAATACAGCACGTATAAGGTCCACAGTCCTTTCCTATGCCATCCTACATCCACAACACGTACAAGGTCCACAGTCATTCCCTATGTTGCAACCTAAATCATAGCACGTACGAGGTCCGCAGTCCTCCCCTATGCTACCACAATACAAATACAGCACGTATAAGGTCCACAGTCCTTTCCTATGCCATCCTACATCCACAACACGTACAAGGTCCACCGTCCCTATCTACGTTTACATCTATCATCTACATTACGTATAAGGCCCGCAGTCCTTAACTACGCCATCACCAGCCGAGTCTATGTCCGACAGAAGCTAGAGGGATTTGTCATCCTACTTACTATGTCGAACGTAGAACTCACATACCATTCGTGTACCTGTATACACATACTTCATATATACAATAATTACATTATAGCATAAGAACACTCTAGGCGTTCTTCACCTCATTCATTTATCGTACTTCTTGTCGGTCCGTGCAATATCCGAAGATCGTTCACGCCCCGACAAGCATTCATTCATAACGATCATACATCATCCATTTATAACATTCATATCTTTATTTACCACCTGACAGTACGCGCAATATCCGAAGATCGTTCGCGTACCGACAATCAATCATTCATATCTATAACATATATCATATATGGCATACACTTACCACTTAAGGTAAGTGTATTAACTAATCACATCGAGTATGCACACAGCCCCGAAAAACATAACAAGGAATGGGGCTAGAAACTCACCTGAACTCTGCTTCTTCCTCAGATAGTTGTAAATCCCTTCTTTAACTTAGCTCGGCTGACTGTATAAGTTACACGTATCAATACTCGCCTAATTTAATCTGGTGGCCTAGTATTATATTACTTTTACTTATCGTTTTAATTTATTTTCTAATCGAACTTGACTCTAGGCGAAGTTAAACCTTAGGCGAACTTAGCTTTAGGCGAAGTTGTCATTAGGCGAACTTAGCTTTAGGCGAAGTTGTCATCAGGCGAACTTAGCTTTAGGCGAACTTAGCTTTTAGGCGAAGTTGTCATCAGGCGAACTTAGCTTTTAGGCGAAGTTGTCATCAGGCGAACTTAGCTTTTAGGCGAAGTTGTCATCAGGCGAACTTAGCTTTGCAGGCGAAGTTCATCAGGCGAACTTAGCTTGCAGGCGAAGTTGTCGGCTGCAGCTACTGTTCGTCCTTAATCATCTTCGTTTCTTAACCAAATAACTCGATTTAGGTATCCACGGAATCGTCTGACCAGCGCCTACAAACCCCAACCATCAAATCGACCTAACATCGATGTTTAAAGGGTGTGATTTAGGCATATAGGTTACGGGTTCTTTTATCAATCGATTAACCCATCAAATCGTAACCATTTTCAGTAAGTTTAGCTTTGTTGGATTCGTTTTTACCATACAAACACAGATCTATCATTTCTATACTAATCCAAACCTAAACGAACAAGTTCTCGATATAAACGTACCGTAAATGAGTCGAACTACGAACACGAGCTGGTCTTGTTGCTTTGGTTCGTCACGACGATCTAGCACCAACGAGCTCGGGTCCTCGCCTTTGGATCTTGGTTCGGGTTGTGTGTTTTGGGGTGTGTAGAGATTAGGATGGATAAATGGATGGAATGGAAATGATTGGGGTTTAAGGGGGTATTTATACTCCCTTAAGCCCATGGACCGAAGGCCCATATTTCCTTTTGGTCCCTATCTAATCCCATCTAACTATCCTACTAAGTCTTCATATTTTGCTATTATTATTATCGTTCCACTAACTCGTTTATTTCACCCGACAAAATAATATATTAAATATTACTTTAGAAATTTCGGGATGTTACAAGTCTTCCCTCCTTAAAGAGGTTTCGTCCTCGAAACCTAGCTTATTTCTTTAAAAGGAATACCTTTGTAAAAGGAATACCTTTTTCTTTATAATCGCACACTTTATTGAATCACCTTTGCTTTCTGAGTTATCCTTCTTACTCCTGACTTGTAGTCATCGAGCGGTGATCATGTGTTTTTGCTATTAAGGTAGCTTGTCCATGAGGCCCTCAATGTGCCAAGTCTCATCTCACCTTCCCGAGGAACCTTGTTTTATATAATAACGCTAACTCCTAAGGCGACGCTTTACCCTCACACAATTATTTATCATAACCAACACGCATTCAAGATAAATTCATAGGTCGTTCATACAAAATCACAAGAAATCACAAGTACTTCATAACATAAAAGGAAATCATTCAAGCTTGCTAAACAAACATAGGTTCAACTGTAACATAAAACACTCTTTAACTACTAAACATAAAACAACTGTGACATGCAACTTATTCTCCTGCAACCTCCTCAAGGAACTATTTAGTACAAGGATAGCAAGGCTAACAGGTAATAACAGTGGCCAGCTGTGACTAGCTGATCACGTTGCTTTCCGTGTCCTATACACTTCTTTTTATGAGTCTCTTTGGCGCTGGTTCTACTTAAGCAGTTAGTCAAATCAAACAATCAATTATTCCTATCCCTGCCGATCACATATCTTTTCTTTCTCATTAACATATATCATTTAATCATACACTTTACCTTTACTGATCTTGCTTGAGCGACACATGGCATTCTTGAACTGGCATGTTCTTTCCTTTCTTACTTAAATCCAATTCTCTGTTCGAGTCTAAGCATGTAGGATGCTTAAATCTTTCGAACTTTGCTCTGATACCAACTTGTAAGGCCCCGAACCCGGTAGCCTTACTTTAGCGTCGGATTTACTCATAAACACAGTTCTTGCAATCAGGGTTAATTAAAACTTTCGCGGAATATAAAAACTTTCATGAAACGTTACAACAATCCAAAACTTGCCTTATTTAAACATTCTTGTCTTTCAAAATAAACGTCAATTACATTAAAACATCTTGAGTCTTCAAATGCCAGTCTCCTATTCGCCCACCACGTGCCCGCTCAAGCTAGTTGTCTCATTCTACTCACCTGCGTGCATACTAAAAGTCAGCTACGCTGAGTGAGTTCTAGTTAATCGGACGCCATACAATACATACACATACATACATATCCGAAGATACATATCCCTACCTAACTAGTTACCCTTCTGTTCTACATACATACTTACTACCATACATACATACATATCTACAATCACTAACCTCAGTCTACCGAGAGTACGTTCATAGTCCGCCGTCTATACCTGTACTCAAGGTCGTGAACACGTAAAAGGTCTGCAGTCCTTACCTATGTTCACCATTTATGGTACGTGCAAGGTCCGCAGTCCTTCCCTATACCATCCTACATCCACAACACGTACAAGGTCCACAGTCCTTCCCTATGTTGCAACCTAAACCATAACACGTACGAGGTCCGCAGTCCTCCCCTATGCTACCACAATACAAATACAGCACGTATAAGGTCCACAGTCCTTTCCTATGCCATCCTACATCCACAACACGTACAAGGTCCACAGTCATTCCCTATGTTGCAACCTAAATCATAGCACGTACGAGGTCCGCAGTCCTCCCCTATGCTACCACAATACAAATACAGCACGTATAAGGTCCACAGTCCTTTCCTATGCCATCCTACATCCACAACACGTACAAGGTCCACCGTCCCTATCTACGTTTACATCTATCATCTACATTACGTATAAGGCCCGCAGTCCTTAACTACGCCATCACCAGCCGAGTCTATGTCCGACAGAAGCTAGAGGGATTTGTCATCCTACTTACTATGTCGAACGTAGAACTCACATACCATTCGTGTACCTGTATACACATACTTCATATATACAATAATTACATTATAGCATAAGAACACTCTAGGCGTTCTTCACCTCATTCATTTATCGTACTTCTTGTCGGTCCGTGCAATATCCGAAGATCGTTCACGCCCCGACAAGCATTCATTCATAACGATCATACATCATCCATTTATAACATTCATATCTTTATTTACCACCTGACAGTACGCGCAATATCCGAAGATCGTTCGCGTACCGACAATCAATCATTCATATCTATAACATATATCATATATGGCATACACTTACCACTTAAGGTAAGTGTATTAACTAATCACATCGAGTATGCACACAGCCCCGAAAAACATAACAAGGAATGGGGCTAGAAACTCACCTGAACTCTGCTTCTTCCTCCGATAGTTGTAAATCCCTTCTTTAACTTAGCTCGGCTGACTGTATAAGTTACACGTATCAATACTCGCCTGATTTAATCTGGTGGCCTAGTATTATATTACTTTTACTTATCGTTTTAATTTATTTTCTAATCGAACTTGACTCTAGGCGAAGTTAAACCTTAGGCGAACTTAGCTTTAGGCGAAGTTGTCATCAGGCGAACTTAGCTTTAGGCGAACTTAGCTTTTAGGCGAAGCTGTCATCAGGCGAACTTAGCTTTTAGGCGAAGTTGTCATCAGGCGAACTTAGCTTTTAGGCGAAGTTGTCATCAGGCGAACTTAGCTTTGCAGGCGAAGTTCATCAGGCGAACTTAGCTTGCAGGCGAAGTTGTCGGCTGCAGCTACTGTTCGTCCTTAATCATCTTCGTTTCTTAACCAAATAACTCGATTTAGGTATCCACGGAATCGTCTGACCAGCGCCTACAAACCCCAACCATCAAATCGACCTAACATCGATGTTTAAAGGGTGCGATTTAGGCATATAGGTTACGGGTTCTTTTATCAATCGATTAACCCATCAAATCGTAATCATTTTCAGTAAGTTTAGCTTTGTTGGATTCGTTTTTACCATACAAACACAGATCTATCATTTCTATACTAATCCAAACCTAAACGAACAAGTTCTCGATATAAACGTACCGTAAATGAGTCGAACTACGAACACGAGCTGGTCTTGTTGCTTTGGTTCGTCACGACGATCTAGCACCAACGAGCTCGGGTCCTCGCCTTTGGATCTTGGTTCGGGTTGTGTGTTTTGGGGTGTGTAGAGATTAGGATGGATAAATGGATGGAATGGAAATGATTGGGGTTTAAGGGGGTATTTATACTCCCTTAAGCCCATGGACCGAAGGCCCATATTTCCTTTTGGTCCCTATCTAATCCCATCTAACTATCCTACTAAGTCTTCATATTTTGCTATTATTATTATCGTTCCACTAACTCGTTTATTTCACCCGACAAAATAATATATTAAATATTACTTTAGAAATTTCGGGATGTTACAGGATTCAATGATTATCTTAAATTAAATGATCAAGTAGAGTTTTTTTTTTTTTAACTCAGTCATTAAATAATAGTAGATAATTTAATGTTTGTAATTAATGCTAATTTAAATACTTGCATTTTTAGTAAAGTTGTTAAAGTTATGCTTTATAATAGTTATTATTATTATTATTAAATAATCGTTAATAATAAATGAAAAATACAATATTGTTTTAATGCTTAACAAATATTGAAGAATGGTTTTTGTCATTCTCACTATGATAAAATGGTAATTTTGTAATATAGAATAAGAGGTCAAGTATTTAATTTATGTATAGATCTGCGTTAGTGTGTAAAAAGATTAATGTTCGAATTCTATATAAAATATATTTCATATCTAACTCTAATTTAGTTCATTTTGCCTTTGCCAAGCGTCATGGTGACATTATCTTCAAAATTGTTCAACAAAAGTTTGTATTAATGTTATTTTAAGTACTATTTATATACTCATCCGTTTTAAACTATATATTGTATAGTTTTGTAATATAGAATAAGAGGTCAAGTATTTAATTTATGTATAGATCTGCGTTAGTGTGTAAAAAGATTAATGTTCGAATTCTATATAAAATATATTTCATATCTAACTCTAATTTAGTTCATTTTGCCTTTGCCAAGCGTCATGGTGACATTATCTTCAAAATTGTTCAACAAAAGTTTGTATTAATGTTATTTTAAGTACTATTTATATACTCATCCGTTTTAAACTATATATTGTATATTTTTTCCCATTAATATCACATTTTACACCAAATTAAACTTAATTATTCTTACAACAAATTTTTAATAGCTGTGTATTAATTAGCAAGCATGGAACTATTGTGGATTATTAAAATCAACAAAACAAAAGTATCTTAAGTATTTATATGTTTAATCACTTCGTGATTATATAATAATTGTTATCATTAAATAAATTCAAATTACAGCACTTAATTTAGTCAAACATTTGTATGATTTTTAAACAACAATTGTATGAGAGTGTATAAGTTCAATTCAATTTTAAAAAAATAATAGTAATAAGTCAAACAATTGTATGAGAGTATATCTGATGTGAATCTTTGTCTTAGGACAAGAAAATCACGTGTATAGTGAATTATAATTGAAAACCTTAAAAATCACTAAATTCCGCAAACATTTGTTAAAGGTGTTTTCAGTTGTGAAATAAATCTAAAAATTCAATGCTTACGCCTTAAAGCCAAGTTTCACAACAAACTCCCAGCTCACCTCACCTCACCTCACCTCACCTCACCTCACCTCACTCTCTCTCAACCCTTTTCTCTCTCTAAACTCCACCAAGTCATCATCTTCAATCTCTCTCTGAATTGATTTTAGGTTGTCATCATTGTTCTTTTATGTTAGGGATAATTTTTTTTTGTTCATTTTCTGATCTGAATCTCTGTGTTCAGGCTTTAATGTACTCTTTATTGATGAAAATGTATGGTTTTATTTTGGATGATTTCAATTTTGTTGTTTGGGTGTGTGCATTGTGGTTTGATGTTTACAATTTTGAAGTGGTTTTAGCATCTAATATTAGCTGAATTTTGTTATTTTCTGTCTGGAAGTGTTATTGATGCTTTTATGTAAACAAAAATGAATTAGTTTTTTTTTTCTTTATTATACTTTGCATTGAAGCAATGACTAAATGTCAATTAATTCTACTATTTGCTTGTTAATTCATGTCATTATGCCTAGCAGTTGTGCTAATTAATTTCTCGTGATTTCAAAGCATCAGAGTTTGATAGGTTAAACATGATCATTTAGCTGAAAAAATGAAATTGTTTTTTTTTTAATTATAAATATTCAATGAAGCAATGATTATATACCAATCAGGTCTACTGTTTGATTGTTCTTAAATTCATGTTATTTGTTTAAACATCTTTTGTTGGAGTTTATCTGATTGTCTAGGGGTGAAATACTTAATTTTGCACTATTATTTATGAAAGAATAAAACAAATTAATAAGAATGTGTTTACGATAGATAATCTTATTCTCGTTCACTCTGATTGTTTGCTAGAAAAATCATTGACATTATCCTATGTTTTGTAGGTTTATCACCATGAAACTGAGAAGTGGTATGCTGATAAACTCCACGCAAGCAAATGTTGAAGTCATTAATAAACGACCTAAACGTCGTTTAAAGCCTGCAAAGCTAGATTATTATTTTGAGCCAGTTGTGAAACACAGACGTCTTCCAAATATAGAGACACAAAATAATGCACCGCTGATAATTCCCGGTGGGCGTCCAACAGAACTGGCCAAAGATAGAACTGCTTCGAAGGATGCATTGATAAACTCAGGGAATGCAAATGAAGAAGTCAATACACGCCCAAAGCGTTGTGTAAGGCCTCCGAAGTTAGATGATTATCATTTGGAGCCAGCAGTGAAACACAAACGTCTTAAAACAAATAATGCACCCCAGAAAATACAAGAAGCTAGTTCAACAATACAAAATCTTACTGTTGGGATGGGATTTAATGAGGAAGTATGCAGCCTTTGCGGAGCCGATGGTGATTTAGTATTATGCGACAGTTGCCCTTCGGCTTTTCATAAAACCTGCCTTGAAATTCAAGTAAGAACACTCTTAGAGTTTAGACTTATGTAACTTGATTTTTGAACTTAGATTATCAGGTGTTATGTTATGTTGAACAATATTTAACGAGTTTATTTGCACTGTCCAGGACTTGCCTTTGGGGGAATGGCACTGCATATACTGTTTGCGCAAATTCTGTGGCGCCTTTCAACATCGTCATGCATTGAATTCGGAAATGGTGAAATGTTCTCTCTGTGAGCAAAAACGTATGTAACCAGGATTTGATAGCTTTCATATAATTTTAAACGATATCTGATGAAGTCTTCCTAACTATTTATGGTGCTACAGTTCACAAATCTTGTGCAGAGGCTTCAAGTGTATACTTGGGTGGACTATCTTTTTGTGGAAGGGAATGCCATGAGGTATATATCTTGACTTGTTATTGTATAGCATCTGTAAAATCTAGTTTACTGAATCATGTTATATTTAGAGATCACTAAAAACTAAGAAAGTACAATATATAGTGTGATCCTTATATTCTTTTCTTAAAAGGTTTACAACAAACTACACAGGAATTTTGGCCTCAAGATTGATCTTGAAGATGGTTTCTCGTGTACACTTGTTAAGCGTTATGATCATGGACGATATTCAATGTCTTCTAGGAAAAGATGCAATAATAAACTGACTAAGGCATTGAAGATATTGAATAATTGTTTCGAACCAAGTGTTGACGAGACAACTCAAACAAATATCATCAAGAATTTTTTATTCAGTAAATGGTAAGTTTTTTTTTTATGACAAATATATTCCTTAATCAGTGTTAGGTTATAGGAGCATTTGCCATCAAGTAAGTAGATCTCTACGGCCCTTAAGTTGTGAGTTCAAGTCTGTTTAAAAGTAACAACTGATCATCATGGCTTCTTTATATATTTGGCAGGTCAAAATTTAGGTGACTTGATTATTCATGTTTCTTTACCGCTATATTGGAAAAGGGCACAAAATTGATTTCCGTAGCAACCATAAGGTAACATTAATTAAACTCATTCATGCACATCTATTAACACAGGTCGTTCGTTCGTATTATACCCTCACGCGCTCTATTTTTGTGCATTGATCATGATAGGATTCGGTGCGGAAAAGTTGCAGAAATGCCATATATTGGCACCGCTACCAAGCATAGGCGTCAAGGGATGTGTCGTCGTCTTCTAGATTCAATCGAAACAGTATGTTCCCATATAGTTTAATTATTTTCACTTCATTACCGCAAAAATTGCTTTAGCATGTGCATCATAAATAAAGAACTTACAATGCCTTATCGTGTATTTAATTCTAGATTTTATGTGCTCTTGGTGTCTGGGAGCTAGTCATTCCTGCCACATCTGATACTGTATCGATGTGGACGGACGCTTACGGCTTCAAGCCGCTTGAAGAATCAACAAAGGCAAAAATGAAATCAATGAGCATTGCAATCTTCCATGGCTCAAAAATGCTTCAGAAACATGTGAAAAACAAGAATTGCATTGTTAGGCCTTATTTTGTAGATTAAGTCTTTTGTATTGTTGTGCTTATTTACGTTTTTATGTAATCGTCTTTTGTGTTATTTGTATATTTGGGCGTAAGGCCACTTGTAAACAAAGCCCATTTGGGCCCAATGAAATAAACATGGTACATGAGACCAAGGTTGTAAAAGTCGTTAGGCGGTCCTAGGCGGTCGACTGGGGAGTTGCGAGTACTCGAGAGTAGTCGGGGATTACTCGAAAAATACCTACGGAGTACTCTGCCAAGGCGGGGAGTACTCGATCTAGGCGGGGAGTAATCGGGGGGTACTCGGCCGCCTACTTGGGAGTTTTACAACATTGCATGAGACTTGCACTATAAATAGTGCAAGTATCTCATGCAACCAACAACCTTTTGCCATACTTAGCCTTATCTTATCTAACAACTCGCCCACTTTCTCTCTACCTTCCGTTCTCAGCAATAAACTAACACCAAACAGATCCGAGATCTCGGTTCCTCTAGCGTGATTTCTGCTAGCTCTAGTGTGAGATTGATCCAAGAACATTGTTGTTTGATCCGTTCTCGGGACCTACAATTGGTATCAGAGCTCGTCTCTACTAGTTGAGGTTATTGGGTCACAACCTTGGATTTTGGTCTTGTTTGTGTGTTTAAGGGTGTGTTATTAAAAAATCAAGGTGTTTACGGGTTTTAGTGTGCTACGGGTTACTTAAAGTGTGTTTGAAAGGCTTAGAAATCGCTTATGTAGCGTTTGAGTTTGTTTTAAAGTGTACTTGTGTTTAGACTGAAAAAGGGGGTCGTTAACCATTCACCTCATCCTCAAATCACCAATAACCAATAACCACCTTTTCTCCTGTCACACCCCGACTAGGAAATTGCGGAAGCGTTAAACGAGAATGTAACAGACACCTCTGATATCAACCACATTGTTTATAAAGAACAATATAACTAATTTACAATATTTTACATCATTCTAACTTCTTTTACAAACTAGGTGATACTAATCTAAACCAGCCCGTTAAGCGGCTTTACTTCTTACTAGCATACTTGAATCAATTCATCCAGCATTGATCTCAAGTCAAACATGTAGCACATTAGCTTTCTAGTCCAAATCCGGTACACCTGAAAAACATGTTAAAACATGTCAACTACAAATAGTTTGTGAGTTTTACGAGTTTAAAGAAATCAGTTATGCGTACAACAATCATAGTTTGTAAATACGCAAGTATGCATGTATGTACGTTCACAAGTACGTTTGTTTGTATGTTTACGATGTAATTATGCTAAGCTACAGTGAAGCCTTGACTGTCTGTTCGTGCTGCGTGCCTTCATTTCCCACGCTCAATCAACCACTGTGGCCCCCCTTCCGCCCACAACATGCCCTGAGTAGCTATGTCTAACACCACATAGCGTGTTTGTATAATTATGGTCATGTGTAAACGGTGTAATGTCTCGGCAAACCGTGTCGGCTCTGTTTGGGTTTGTCAAACCAATAGTACTATAGATATGTACCAACTAGATCATTCACCTCATCAAACAATTCTGAGTATATAGATATGTACCAACATGTTTTTCACCCCATAAGTTCGTAAAAACAGTTTAAAAGTGAGGTCATGAAACTCACAGTTTAGTAGGTATTCAACACGATATCGGATAGTGGTTCGTTCTGCTTGCTAGCACTCAGACCCTATAATCAATATTATAATAATATTAATATTTTAATAATATTATAATCTCAATACTAAACTGGGCTGTATATCTATTCTGGGTATAGCTGTCACGCCCAGAACATGTCAATAGTCTTAGATTGTGACGTTGTTCAATATCTAATATTTAAAACCGAACTTGGCTCAGTTTCCCCGTTTCACCAGCTGGGTCAAGTTGATCGTTTACGTGTTTGGAGAACAGGTACGAGTATCTAATGTTTAAAGCTGAAAATATGCTTTTTGATCACTCTTAATGTTCTGATATCCGAACATATTTGCTAATCGCAAACTCGTCGATTTTTATCATAAATGAATTTGTTTAACTTTCACATTAGCACAATTAATTATTCGTTTATTATTAAATTATGAAAACTTATATACTTACCAAGTAAAATATGTAAATTTTTATAAAAATATTTCTTGAATTATGTACTAATTTATTAATTTATAAAAAATCATTTTATATGCTATATTTAACCCGTAAATCGTTCGTTTATACCAAACGATTTCCGAAAAATCCAACAAAATTTATGAGTGATCCAAATATCTCCCAAAACAACCTGTAAAATTGCCAAAACCTAACAATCTTGCCAAGTTACCTTTTCGAGCCAAAAACAACTGTAAAGCTCGAATAAACGCGAATCCAGAAAACATAATTAGAGTTATCCAAATGACCCCAAAATTTCATATATGATCATATTATATCATACCTGAGTTCTCCAAAAAATTTCATAATTATTCAAGCAGTTTAAGTATTTTTCCCAAATAAACTTCCCTAAACGGTAATAAATTCGCCAAATATTCTCGGATAGTCGAAAAATTACCAAATTTGGACAGTGACTCACTTATATGGTCCCTGATGTCTCTAAAAATTTTCACAAGCTAACAACAAGTACGTCATAATCTAATCCTAAACGTCCCCTAAACAAGTGTTTCGGCGTTACCTTTGCGGCTTTTGCTCATTTCAACTATTTTCCTCAAATTTCCAGGTTCTAGTCCTTATAAATAATGTAACTACAGGTACTATATCACAAGACCAAGTATGTATCATCAAATGATCAGTCTTGAAACTCAGAGTTTCGGTTAGGGCTTTAAACCGAACTTTTGAACCGTAAAAACGCGATTTAAACTCCTTAATCCGTGTTTGTGGACAAAAAACTTATCAAACCAGGTTCCTAACCATGTGTATAATAAAAATATGTTTTTGGACAATTTTTAGGGTTTTTGCATGGTTAAAAGTGATTTTTGGTAATCAAACTATGTTTATATGAAATAAAACATGATTAAACAAATTAAAATTGATCAAAATGATACTTTACCTAGGGTTTTTGGCTGGAGCCTTCAAGAGCAAAGGTCAAGCTGCTGCTTTGGTTGATATTTTGTTGAAAGTGATGTACTAAAAAGGCTAAACAATTTAATATATTAAGGGGGTTTGGTCCAAGTTGGTGGCCGGACTCTTTCTAGCCCCACTTTGGCCCATTTGCCTTCTTTTGTATGCCCAAACATGAAATCCCGAGTCTAAGTGTATTTCGGGTTCGGTTTTGGTGAGAAAAATATATCGGGTGCGACAAACAACGCGAAAACGAGCGTTTTTCAGCCATTTTTGTGTAAATTTAGAAAAACATACTATTTGGTTGTAAAAATCCAAATATTTTCATGAATCGCTTAAAACATCCGAAATAAGTTTTTGTAAGTCTTTTTCGGATTAACAGATGATACAATGCTTGTTTCATAACTATCTTCCGCATTTAAAATCATAGCGGGTAGTTAAACGAGTATGTTTTCGTTTAACTGATTTGCTATCGTACTAAGACCATAATATCAATATGTTGGCTTATAATATACGTATATCACTTATAGATGGCTCCCCGGGATATCTGGGTCATAACCAAACCCCTTTGGTTATTTGTCCGTTCGTTACGCAATAAGCGGTTAATTGCTTATTTGATATATGAATAGTAAGGTCTACCCAGTTTTGTCACGAATGTCACATCTCCTTTTCTCCACCAATAACCACCACACCAATCAACCAACCAATATCACCTGACCAACCATTCACCTCACCACTCAAATCATTAACCTTTTTCACCTCACCCCTACGAACCACCACTTTCTGGTCACAAACCTTCACTTTCTCACCTTCTACCCAAACTACTTACACTCCCGCCTCAACCTAGCCTAAAACCATAACCTCATACCAACCCCAAACCCTACCTTTAATCCTAACCTCAGCTTTCCCTACCCAAACAATAACCATACCTCTACAAACCACAACCCAGCCTACCCAATCCAATATACCTCCCATAACCACCAGCTGACCAAAGCCACATTATTTACCCCTAAGCCCTGTCAGGTGGGAGGTACAAAAAGTCTCTAGTGTATGCTGATCCTATCCTCGATAGGACCATTGCGCTAGAAGAATCTAACGCTAAGCGTGCTGAGTGTGAACGGGTTTTACTTGAGTATGTTAAAGCTCAAAAGAAGAAGGGGTTGGAGGACGTGAATGAGAAGGCAGAGTTGATGGCACGGTTGCCAAATTGGATGTGGAGATAGAGCTGACAAAGCTCTGATTAAGAGTTAGAGGGGATGGGTTGATACCCTCCAAAAGCGACCCGATAGTCAACAGAAACTCTTGACTGATCAATTACTGTCACTCACTCAACATCGTGAGGAGGGCTCAAGGGTCGAGGCTCGTGTCTCTACATTGGAGAGGAACCTACCATCATCTTCTCGTCTTGAGAAGAAACTAAACGACAATTTGGAGAAGCCGATGGATAGGATATTGATAGAGACGGAGGAGATAGACACGAGGGTCAGGATGATGGAAAGTGATCAAAGGATTTCACGGAATGTCGGGATTCTCATCACTGAGAATTCCGAACTCAGAACAAAGATCGAGGCATTGAAGACTAAGCTAGCTGCCCAAGACCACCTGAACGAGACTCAAATCAAGCTAAACTAAGAAATGGCTAGCAAGTATCAAGCGGCCTCTGAGCTTATTAGGATGAGAGATGAAGATATAAAGAATCTGGACGACCATCTTGATCCTGTGTTCGGTAGTTGGAAGACCCGAGTGGAGGAAAAGGTAAGCAAGGACAGCAATCGTCTGCTGTTCTGAGTGTTGGTGGTGGTACTAAGTTGGCGGTGGCCACTGGTGGTGAAGCCAAAGTGGGTGTTATAGTTCCACATGTTGGTGGTGGTGCTAGTGTTGGAGGTACCGGTCCTAGCCTCCGGTTGTTAGAGGTTATGATGCTAGGACCGCTGGGACCGACTGAAGAAGAGAAGGATGAAGGCGAAGAGGAAGACGTCTATGATAGTTTTTATGATGAATCTGACGATGATGACGAAAGAGGAGATGGAGGTGAAGAAGGTAGTGGTGGTGCCGATGTAGAGGGTGGCAGTGGAGCGGACACTCATACCACTCCACACAAAGACTCCTCTACCACCGAGGCTTCGAAGGGAGTAAGGGATCAAGATGCTGCACTAGAAGACAAGTTTAAATCTTTATTTGGTGTTGATGATTTTGCAGGTACTCGGTCACCTATCGAAAACATAGGGATCTCTGACGAGGACGATGGAATCAACTACTCACCACGTCCTGACACGCCTATACAAGAAGTCAGAGATCCGACTCCCGAAGCTGAACCGGTTATTGCTCTTGAAGCAAACACGTCACAAGGGCCAAAGCGTCTGAAGAAAAAGTGGCACTGCGTCGTGGAAGTGCACGATGTAAAAACTAGGCCTACCACAACGACTTACTTATCGTATATGCTAAATATCATGTCGATAGCAAGTCGTGGGCGATACAGCGGGTAAACGGAAACCTCACCTACATGCATTCCACCGAAATGCATACTCTGCCCGAGCTTGATATGAATTACTTCAGGCGGGCTGTAGGTGATGGTGTTGGTGAAAAGAAGATGGAAGGTTGGTTCAAGCAACACATGGATCGTGAATCAAGAGTCGACTACACCAACTTCCAGCTAAATAAAGGTCGGATGTACAAGCATGTACAAGCATCCGACCGAGATTAACCCAGCAACAGGCAAGCGCAGAACTGGCTGGAGATACAAAATTCCTAAGGAAGGTCGTGAGGTATATCATGGAGAACCGTTTGAGCCAAATCTTCTTCACGACTTCCTTTGCTTGGAATTTGATAATAACACGGGCGAGGCCCTGATACAATGCCGAACCATGCATCCGTTGCGTGTGTTTGATGAACACCAGTTGATGGGTCTCAGCAAGGAGGGCGTTTTGAAGCTGTACAAGTCTCCTTTGCCTACTCTTGAAGATCACGAAAGCATAACACAGATAAGATAGTTTAAGCTTTCAACAAGTTTGTTCGAAAACTTGTTGAGATCCCACTACCTGAAGATAGATGCTTGGAGTATGAGACCGATTGAAGACGAAGACGAGGCACAATACTAAAGACTAGAGGGAGATTGTTAGGTCCTATTTTGATATTAAGTTTTTTTGTATTGTGGTGCTTATTTGCGTTTCTATGTAATCGTCTTTTGTGTTACAATTGTATGTTTGGGGCTAAGGCCACTTGTAAACAAAGCCCATTTGGGCCCAATGAAATAAACATGGCGCATGAGATTTGCGCTGTAAATAATGCAAGTATCTCATGCAACCAACAACTTTTTTGCATACTTAGCCTTATCTTATCTGCCAACTCTCCCACTTTCTCTCTAATCTTCCCTTCTTGGCAATAAACTAACACCAAACAGATCCGAGACCTCGATCGGTTCCTCTAGAGTGATTTCCGTTAGCTCTAGTGTGAGATTGACCCAAGAACATTGTTGCTTGATCCATTCTAGGGATCTACAATTGGTATCAGAGCTCGGCTGGTTATTAATTAGATGTGGTGATGTGAGGTTGATTATGTGATTAGATGGAAAGTCATGTCATGTAGTGACTTTAAAATGAACATTGGTAATCTTTTTTGGCATGTAAATTCTTAATACCATTGTAGATCTACAAACACCTCTCGGATCTAACACAAATGGATCGTGTACTAGGTCTAGTTGGCAGAAACACGAGATCTATGGTGTAGAAGATGAAATAATAGATAGACATATCAAATATGATGTGAAACAATGAGAATAGGATCAAGGATGATAAACATGGTGGAGTTGGCTCGAGTACATCTTTAAGTATGTGAAAAAGGTTTTGCAATTGATAATTCACCCATAAACCGTATTACTAAAGAGTTTATATTTTATAAACTAGCAAGCCCATAAAGACAAAGCTCATATGTTTGTGTAAGCCTAACCCAAGCCCGCAACAATTAAATGACTGAAGTAATTAACCCAAGGCTGGTTATTAGATGTAGTGATTTAATGATGTTTATTGTGATTAGATGACTGAACCGATCGAATACGAGATCTAGGTGAGTTGAAAATGGACATTGGTAATTTTGTGTGGCACGTGCTAAAAACATGTTAACCAAATATAATAATTTTCCCTAAATAAAAGGTACTTTACAAATTATTGTGGTTTTTCAGGCGCCAATAGTCCCATCTGACTTAAGTATCCAAACGTACAAGCTCATTTCAGCATACTCATGGTCCTAAAAAACCAATAATTTAAAATGGTTTTTAAATTAAACTAGGGAATAGAATTTGTCGATTGATATTTTGGTAAATTGGTGTGTAAATTTGAAAGAAAAAAAAATCAAAATACCCAAGAAAAAATGTGAAAAATTTAATTATTAATTGGTGGGATGATTGTTCTTGGTATGCCTTTGTGTACTATGATTTTTTCGGCGTTACAACTATAAACGCAATCCTCATATTCGGCTGTCTTCATGGCATATATTCGATAAGCATCTATTGTTTAACAAGATTAAATTTACTTATTGGTTCAATAGTATAATTCTAGAAATGTGGATTATTATGAAAATGTAGCAGATGCTTATGGGATTTTGGTAGATCCAAAAGCTTATATTGGAAAATTAGGCCATGCAAATGGGTTTGGTAGTTCAGGTTACGGGTGATAATAGATTTGAATAAAGACCATTCTTAAGAAATCTGATATGGGTACAAGGCTAAACATTAGCACGGTGACTCATCCGCAAACCGACGGACGGTCTGAATGGAACACCGTAACCGACGGATGGTCTGAATGTAGCACCGTAGGCGAATCCCACATCGGTCATGGACAGAAGAGATTTTTGGTTCGTAAGTAAATGCTATGCCTTTTAAATCACCGACTTGTTTTGGGCTTAATGTTAGTTAACAAGAGGAGAGCTCCACAGTAAAACGTGCTCAGGTGGAAGTAGTAGTAGGATGGGTGACCTTCTAGTATGAAAGCAGCACAATATTGTCAAAAGTCTTATGTTGATAGGCGACAACGGCCAATCGAGTTCCATCTTGGCAACAAGGTTACGCATAAGGTATCACCTTTGAAAAGAATTATCCGACTCAGGGAGAGAGGAAAGTTAAATCCAAGGTACATTAGACCGTTCAAGATACTAACATGAGTAGGTGAGGCAGCTTACATGTTGGAGCTATCAGAAGAGTTGGATGGGATCTACTCCACCTTTCATGTGTCTCTTTTGAGGAAGTGTTTGGCCGATGACACGACCCATTTTCCGTTGGTGGACATAGAGGTTGGCAATCAAATGAACTACATGGAGGAACTAGTGTTGATAATCGACAGAAAAGAAAATCAGTTCCATCAAGGCCATCCCCTTTGTAAAGGTTTTGTGGAAACACCGAAAGGGTTCAAGGGCACTTGGAGGCCAAGGTTGAGATGAGAACGCTTTAATTAAGTTTTTTTAGTGTGTAACAAGTTTCAAGGATGAAACCTTTAATAAAAAAGAATAGACGTGTAACATCTTAATATTTTAAAATAAGAAAGATTAATTATTAAGTCTTAAATTTTATTTATGGGTTTGAGAATAAAAACGGGCTTAGAAGAGATTATGGGCTTTGGAATGAGCCATTAGTATATATACCAAAGCCCTTGTCATATAGAAGACCTTCACCACAACTACACCTCCTAAGACACACTAGCTTTTGCTCTCAAAATCAAGGAACGACCTAACCATCATGTAGATCTCTTCATTACAACAACAAAACATCAAAATATCAAGCCCAAACAACGTCAATGTCGTCTGATCTAGCACGAATTCATTAAAAGTGTTCTTGTTGTAGTTAAAATTGAATAGAAAGTTGCTCAAAGTTAGATTGAGCCCTTTAGATCGCAAAAGTAGGAATCTTGATCTTAGAAAGTCCTTAGATATGAGAACACATGAAACAAATCAGATAAGATCATATATAAGGTTAGTTCACATTTCGAATTGCAATCGCAAATATATCTTATGGTTCGCTAGTTTGCAAAACGAACTAACTCCCATAGCAGCTCGCGTTCGCATAGATTATCATAGGATCGAGGATAGCATTAGTTATAGATCGCATTCTCTTACCCACAGTAGCTTGCATAGTTAGCACACATTATTTGCTTCTGCGAATGCAAGGTTATACGAGCTAAGTGCCATGGGATAAATTTAAGCGAACCGTGTGCTATGTGGTTAGGATATGCGACCCAAGTGCCCATACGAGACTGGCGAATGCAAATAAGAAGTCACACGAATACCCCTTTTTCACAAGTTACTTAGAATAGTTCATAGCACTAATAGTTTTATCATGTGAACATTATACTATAGTTAAAGTGTTTGGTATGTGAGATAATTAACTAGTCTGAAAGTGTTTGGCAGATTAGGTGAGTTCTAGACCCCTTCTTCTTAAATGTTTTGGGGTTGTTTTGCATACGTTTTTGTGTTAAAGCAATCAATTTATGAGTCAGTCTAGGCCCCTCGTATGGGTACAGTTAGGCTCCTCGTATAGGCACGGTTTGGCAGCGCCTTACGCTTGTGTTGGTAATTGCAGTTAAATATTGTGAGTGACTTCGGTCATGACATGGTCAAGAAGGTTAGATTGATTGACATACTAGATTGATTTGCTTTAGACATGATAAAGGAAAGGCTATGTTTTGTGCTTCGGAAAGTATGTTATTATTATACTTATACAATAATTGTTATGTATACGCATCAAGTAATCACGCATGAGGAATGGTATGGAATAAAGAACGACTGCTACATGAGCGGGTCATTTAGGTGGAAAGTGGCATCCAGTGGTTATGAGTTTAGTGGGTTATGTTTTTTATAGTTGTCATGTTTGTAAAGTTTTGTTAATACAATTTGTAATGATTCCGTTATGTTAATTCAAATTTTAAAAACTGCAATGCATCTATAAACCCAACTTTCGAGACTCCCTAGGTTAAGGGTGTTTCAACGATTATTTGTAAAATTAGAGATAATTATAATTTAAAATATTTTCAAATAGAAGGATGTAAATTATTAAATAATAATTTCTATAGCATAATTTTTAAGAATGGTAGACGATAATATAGTTTCATATCATAGGGAAATATTAAAATACAAAGGAAGTCAAAAATGAGACGTGTGAGAAGGATTTATGACCATATAAAAAACACCTCAATAAAAAATTCAAAAAATAATAATAAAAAAATCATAACTAAAAGTATAAATAAAAACAAAAAAATTTTAAAAACTCAAATGTTTCCTCCATCATTCTCATTCCAAAAACAAGAAGATCACGAAAAGATACAACGTCGAGATCAAAGACACAATTATAACTAAAAAAGACACAATAGATCGCAAAATTTAACACAATGTCGAACAAAATATAATACAATGTTGAATAATATAACACAATATTAAGAAAAAAAGATACAATGTCAAGGAAAAAAGACACAATCAATGAAAAAATAAAGATAAAACACGAGGATAAACAAAAAGACACATTGATCTTTTTCCCTCAACATTGGGTTTTTTTTTTTAATGAGGAAAAAGGTAGGAACTTTTTTTTTGTTTTTTATTTTTTCGTTTTTTTATTAAATTTTGAGTTATGATTTTTTTATTATTATTTTTTATTTTTTCTTGAGGCTTTGTGTGGTTATAAATCCTCTCATGTCTCTCATTTTTGTTCCCTTTTGTAGAATAACTAGACCCTCATATCATAATATATAAGTTTAAAATTTGCAAGTGACAAATAAAAAACTTGTAGCTTTTTGTTAAAGAGTATAGATAATATCATGACATATCATCTTATACCATTTGGTATCATATCATCTTGTAATATGTGATGTCGTAACATAGCATGTCATAACGAATCATAACATATCATATCATATCATATCGAATAATATAACTTCATATGATATATAATAATATATATCGTAACATCATACCATAACAAATAACATCACATTATTATATAACAATAAATTTCATCAACAACCATCAATACAATGAGTTACGACATAACACAAAAAAATTGATGCAATACAATAGATACTAATGTAATATCTTGCTATGCTTTTAAAGTAATACAAGATTTTCCCATGGCATTCAACTAGCATGTCCACATAGGCTTCCGACTCGTCAATTTTTCATTTATATAGTTTCCACATGTTAATTTAAACATAAATTTTAAACATTAACTCCTAAATTGAAGAAAGTTTCAAACTAAATTGTTATAATCATCATTTATTGAGTAATAAAGACAATTAATTGCTTTTATTGTTATTTTTTTTTAAATTTTGAGACTTTGTTGTTTTATTTTTTTGGATTTTGGAAAATTATTTATGAACATTTGGAATGAATGTTTGGATTGAATTGGTGGTTTAAGTCACGATATTTGGATTATATTGTTGTTTTATTAAACGCGCGGTTTAATAAAAATTATAATTATATCTCATTATTATATTCATATTTTTAGCATTTTTATGTTGTGTAATTAAATGTTTCATAATTTAAATAAAAATAGTTTTTATAACACACAACTTATGTTACAACATATGCATGTTTACGCTTCATAG
Organism: Bidens hawaiensis; assembly: GCF_021521415.1. Lineage (NCBI taxonomy): Eukaryota > Viridiplantae > Streptophyta > Magnoliopsida > Asterales > Asteraceae > Bidens > Bidens hawaiensis. Next base: position 223,523 of record NW_027505140.1, read on the forward strand.
TTTACAACATATGACTTTAGTAGATTATGAAGTTTTAACTAATATGTCTTCTTTGTTTCATTGTATAAGTTAGAAATATGTGGCATAACTTAGGCTTATGTTTTAAATTGTTATTTCTCTCTATTTGTCTTTGTATGTTGGATTCTTTTAATTAAAATAACAATGTGATACCTTATAATAATAATAATAATAATAATATATTATCTGACATTTACAATTCATTAAAATGTATATAACACACGCGCACGCGGCACACACACACACACACACACACACATATATATATATGAAGTTTTATGTATTTTCTGTCCGTATGTAATACGGGATCTAACCTAGTATTGTAGTATAAGAACCATGTATAACTGAATTGAATTGAACATTGGTTAGAGCATTTCTAGCCCACTTTTTTATCCATATTCATATAATTACACAAAAAATCATTATATTTTATCTCTTTTTTTAAATTAAATAATATTTTTTTTAATTTATCATTATCTTTATCTCTTATTCACTTACAACCAATTCAAACAATATTAAAAACTTATACATGTGAGCAATGTAAACCCAAATTTAACTCCATAGCATTCCTATTCATTCTCTATCCATATCCTTATAATTATAATAAAAATTACTACATTTTTATCTCATTTTCAATTAAATAATCATTTTTTATATTTTTATTATTATCTTTTCTCTCTCCTCTACTCACAACTACTTACCAAAAAATATTAAAAGATTATACATTATGAGCACTAGAAATCCAAATTTAACTTTCCTAAATAACATTTTCTTTCTATCTACTCACAAGCACTCATAATCATACCATATAATTTACAAAATTCACTCACATATTTATAGGGAACATGCTTAAAATGCTCTCGCATGACATTTTTCCTCTCTACTCACAATCACTAATAATCATACCATATGATTTACAAGACTCACCCACATATTTATTGGGAACGGGCTAAGAATGCTCTTATATGTATGATATTATTATACTATATCATATGATTACATCATATCATATAATATCACATCATATTATATCATAACGTATCGTATTACATCATTCGATATGGTCTTAAATAACATCATATCAAACCGTATCACATTATATTACAATATTGTAAAGCAACGAATTATACCATATAACATCATATGGTATGGTTTCAAATAACACCATATCATATCATATCATATCATATCTATCATAACTTATCATATCATATCATATGGCATCACAACATATATATCATATTATTTCATAATATCTTTACCTATATGTGTTGTACTACATTATAAAAAATTTAAAAGAATTAATATAAGTTAAATGATCATATCTTTATTTATAAAGTATGAAAATAAAATGTAAATATGTTAATATTTAATGAAAAAATAATTGTTAAATAATAGTCATCTAAAGATTATTTTAATTAGTAATAAAAAAATATACTTAAATACTGTTATAGTCCCTATGGTTTGGCCAAACTTATTCTTTCTATCCATCAGTTGCAATTTGGCTTTTATTTAGCATCTATGGTTTCAACTTCTTCTCAATTAAAGTTACGCCTCTAACATTATTAACGCTCTTTTGTTAAATGATACGAGAATTTATTTTTTAGCATGTAAACTAATTATGTAACTTATTAATTTAATATATGATTGACGAAATATTTGTGTAATTTACTCAAAATAACAAATAGGTGGCAAAGATATATGATTAGGTAATAAACATGTCTAATTTGAAATATATATTTGCCATATATACATAAGCATTTAAACAATCAAGAGAGTGGACCAGAATAAAAAAAATGCTAAATGAAAGGGATAATTAATAGATAGATATCATACTAGACAAAGTAAAATCAAGGGGTCAAAATGAAAAAATATAACATCAACGCTTTGTTATAAATAAACCCTGCTTCTTCGTTACCAAATGCGTCAAGGGCGGCGCATCCGCCACCATATAACCCTAATTCTCGTATTCATCAAGAGCGCCGCATCTGCCACCATAAAACCCTAATTCTCATTTAGTTCTTATCATATGCATCGCTTCGTTGTTACCGATGCTGAGCGTTGGGAATCAATTGTAAGTATTCTTAATCATGTTTTGTATCATCTATATTATTTTTAATTTATTGTTTTGATTACATGTTGATTGTTTATAGCGTTTGGTGTGTTCATGTTGTAGAACGGCCAAGATCTTACGTAGTTGTGTCGGATGTTGCTAACAGATGTGCTAGTCATCTTACTGTATGTATATAAACCTTGAACATCATTGTAAATATTTACCAATTTTATTAGATTTTATCTTAATTTCTCATACAAACTTCCGAATTCACACACTAATATCATCGGTACTCGTTGCCAATTTTTTTAAAGCCATCACTATTGGCATCGTCTCTTTATATATACAATGTACATGATCGTTATATTCTTTTCTTAACAGGTTTCTTAACAGCTAGACGATAATCAACCTCTTCTAGAAAAAAATGCAATAATAAACTAAGGCATTGAAGATATTGAATGATTGTTTCGAATCAAGTGTTGACGAGACAACTCAAACAAATATCATCAAGAATATTTTATATAGTAAATGGTAAGTTTTTTTTTATGACAACTATATTCTTTAATCAGTGTTATATTATAGGAGCATTTTCCATCAAGTAAGTAGATCTCTACGGCCCTTAAGTTGTGAGTTCAAGTTTGTTTAAAAGTAACAATTGATCATCACGGGCTTCTTTATATATTTGGTAGGTCAAAATTTATACGACTTGATTATTCAGGTTTATTTACCGCTATATTGGGAAAGGGTACAAAATTGATTTCCGTAGCAACCATAAGGTAACATTAATTAAGCTCATTCATGCACATCTATTAACACGGGTCGTTCGCTTGTATTATACCTTCACGCGCTCTATTTTTATGCATTGATCATGATAGGATTCGGGGGAAAAGTTGCAGAAATGCCATATATTGGCACCGCTACCAAGCATAGGTGTCAAGGGATGTGTCGTCGTCTTCTAGATTCAATCGAAACAGTATGTTCCCGTATATTTTAATTATTTTCACTTTATTACCGCAAAAATTGCTTTAGCATGTCCACAGTAAATAAAGAACTTACAATGCCTTATCGTGCATTTAATTATAGATTTTATGTGCTCTTGGTGTCTGGGACCTAGTCATTCCTGCCACATTTGATACTGTATCGATATGGAAGGACACTGACGGCTTCAAGCCGCTTGAAGAATCAACAAAGGCAAAAATAAAATCAGTGAGCATTGCAATCTTCCATGGCTCAAAAATGCTTCAGAAACATGTGAAAAACAAGAATAGCATTATTAGGCCTTATTTTGTATATTAAGTCTTTTGTATTGTTGTGTTTATTTACGTTTCTTTATAATCGTCTTTTGTGTTATTTGTATGTTTGGGCTTAAGGTCACTTGTAAACAAAACCCATTTGGGCCCAATGAAATAAACATGGTGCATGAGACTTAGCACTATAAATAGTGCAAGTATCTCATGCAACCAACAACCTTTTGCCATACTTAGCCTTATCTTATCTACCAACGCTCACACTTTCTCTCTAACCTTCCGTTCTCGGCAATAAACTAACACCAAACAGATCCGAAATCTTGGTTCCTCTACAGTGATTTCCGCTAGCTCTAGTGTGAGATTGATCAAAGAACATAGTTGTTTGATCCGTTCTAGGGACCTACAATTAGTATCAGAGCTCGGCTCTACTAGTTGAGGTTCTTGGGTCACAACCTTGGATTTTGGTCTTGTTTGTGTGTTTTTTTACCGCTATATTGGAAAAGGATGAAAAACTAATTACAGTAGCATCCATAAGGTAACTTTAATTAAGCTTATTCCTATACATCTATTAACATAGGTCGTTACTTTGTAGTATGCTCTCACACGTTATTTTTATGCATTAACCATGGCAGGATTCACGGAAAAAGGGTCGCAGAAATACCCTATATTGGCACCACTACTAAGCATAGGCGTCAAGGGATGTGTCGTCGTCTTCTAGATTCAATCGAAACAGTATGTTCAATCGATATTTTATTTATTATCGAAAAAACTACTTTTAACATGTGCACTAAAAATAAAGAATTTGCAATATTTTATCGTGTCTTTAAATTTTAGATTTTAGATTTTGTGTGCTCTTGGTGTCCTAGAACTAGGGTAGATCTAAATATGGTTTGATCTTTACTCCTTTGAAGCGGTTTTAGCGTCTAACTATTCTTAAATTCATGTTATATGCTTAGCAGTTGTGCTTAATTTCTCGTGAATTTCAAACCATTGGAGGTTTGGTATGTTCCTAGTTGAAAACTAAACGTCTATTTAGAGGTTGTTTAAAAAAGATCATTTTCATTTTTGTTAAGTATTTAATAATTATCTAATTGTTTTGGAGTGAAATTAATATACAATTTAATATAACTAATTAACAAGAACATGTACCACACTCACCAGCTACCATAGATCGATAATTTTATTCTTGTGCACTTTGATTGTTTGTTAGCAAAATCACTGATGGTATATGCCATGCATTTTTGTAGATTTTATCTCCATGAAATTGAGGAGTGCTATGTTGATATATTCGACAGATGCAAACCATGAAGTCATTATTCAAAGCCAGACGATTATTATTTCGAGCCACTTTTGAAAAATACACTCGTCTCCCAAATATAGAGAAACAAAATATAATCCCAGCAGGAGGGAATCCAGCAGAACAAAAATTTTAAGTTTTAAAGAATGAGTATGGCGTTGATAAATTCGAGGAAAGTAAACGATGAAGTCAATACATAACCGAAGCGTCGTTTAAGGCCTTCGAAGCTAGATGATTATCATTTGGAGCCAGTTGTAAAACACAAACGTCTTAAACAAAACAATGCACCACAGTTAATCCAAGAAGGGAGTTCAGTTATACAAAATCTTATAATGGCGTCAACCGGCCACCTACAACTTCAGCCGTGAACCACCAAATGTATCTCGTGTTTAACTTTGTTCGTATCTCTTGTTTAACTTTGTTTGTATGTCGTGTTAATATGTAAATATGTAGACCAATTTTAATGACAAATAAATCGTGAAGAGTTTTAGCATGTGAAAAAATTAACTGTCAAAGCCACTGTATAAAAGGATAAATGCAATTTACGGTCAATGTCATTCGAAACGAATTAATATGTGTTATTAATAGAATGAAATATCCAAGATAAATGATACAATGGTGAAAGAACGTTTTTAAGTATTGGAACATTATATCGTTAGAAGATGATTGTTACGGATAAAAGTATTGGTTAATCAGTTCGGTTCGGTATTTTTTGACTATTAAAAATGGTTAATCCAAACCGAACCGAAAAATTGGTTGTTCAAATAATCAAAAAATTAACCGTCGGTTAATGCTTCGGTTCGGTTTTTTCAGTTAATTCGATGTGGGTTCGGTTAATTCGGCTTTATGCTCACCCCTACCCCTGACCATTCCACGAGAAATCTTTCGTCCAAGCAGTGACGGACCTAGTAAATTTTCTTACATGGATCATAATTTTTTTTGTTCGACTGACTATTTGTATAAAAAAATTAGTCTAGTTCAACAACTCGGGTCGGGCAAATAGATATATAGTTTTTTTCATCTGATTCGGCTATCCCAGTAAAGTCAAATCGAGTCGGGTCATATGAAAAAATAATCAAACAAAAATACATTTAACAAAAAAATATACGTGAAACGTCATTAAAAATGCATACTTAAATATAATTTTTCGATGCCACGTGCTTTGTTTTAACAATTTAGGTTACACAATAACGAATGTCGACTACTTTTAACATTATTTTAATTAGTAATTAGAAAATTTGATAAATAATAAAGGTTGAGTTATTTTATAAAGGCCAACAAAAATGAGAAGTGTGAGAAGCCATAGTTGATTGACATGTGTCAAGTGGAGACCAAATGTAAAAGGGTATAAAAGTTTCATTACATATGTTCTCTCTCCACATGCAAGTCACATGTCAATTCCCCCATCATTTTAAAACGTCCATAACTTTTTCATATGATATTAGTTTTTAAAACAAAAATCACCATAATAACAATCGTTTTTTTATCTTTAATATGAGTATGACTTTGTTATATAAAAATTAAAAAAAAATTATGTCATTGTGTCTTTGTGTCTTTTCGTCATTGTGTCTTTATGTTTGTCATTGTGTCTTTCAAATCATCATTGTGTTTTTTTTAAATGCTAATAATACGATTGTGTAATAATAATACGTAAATATAATGATAAAATAACAACAAATTATCTAATACATAAAACACCATGATGAATACATATTACACAATTACATGAAACGTAAAATACAATGATGAATACATATAACACAATGACTTGAAACGTAAAACACAATGGTGAATACATATAACACAATGACTTGAAACGTAAAACACAATGATAAGTATAAAGACAAATGATGAGCACAAAGACACTATGACAAACAAAAAAACACAATGACATAATCTTTGTTGTAATTGTTATCTTTAATATGAGTATCAATTGATAACAAAATTACCAAAATCTATTACAAAATGCATAGAAAAACCCAATTAAAAATCATAATGAACAACCAATAACACAATATAAAAAACCCACTAATTTTTTATATGTATATAACAATATGATACTAATATTAAAGATAAAAAAACGCTTGTTATTATGGTGAAATTTTTTTTAAAAAATAATTCTGCATGAAAAGTTATGGATGTTTTAAAATGATGAGGTGATTGACATGTGCCTTGCATGTGGAAAAAGAAAGTCAACAAAAGTAGGTTATTACCTTTATGCCCTTCTCATCAATTTATTTTCTTAAATTAATCTCCACCATTCAAATCTAAGATTAATTGATTAAATTCTTTCTCACCCTTCTCATTTTATTGTCCTTTGTATTTTAACTTTACCCTTCATTATGAATCAAATAATCAATTAGTATTATAAGTAGTTAATGCAACGGAAAATTAAACTAAATAAGCAAGCTAGAATTTTATAAGAGGCAAAACATTTTATCCATCATAATTGAATGATTACAAATTAGAGGTGTTATTCATATACAACACTATACTTAGAGGTGTGTATGAAGTGTTAAATGAAGTAGATGTTATCATCTTCATTTTATGTAAGTGCTGATGAGTCTAAGGTTGAAAGTGAAAGCTAATAGAATCATTACAAACAACTGATAAAGCAGAAAGGTAGTATAATTATAAAATTAAACTACTGATATATGTAACAACTGATGCTGACCATTAGTTGTTTAAGTCTTTTACTATTTAGTAGTTTTGTATATGTTGTTTCTCTTAAGTTGCTTTTATCAGTTGTTTGTTGTTAGTAGTTTGAGAGCAATACTTTTATCCATTGTTTATCATCTATACCGAGACAATGGTAATTAAGACACTTGATTTTAAGAGTTTTATAAATGCTAATACATAAAGTATAAAAAGGAATAAACTTGTTTTTTAAACACAATTCACCTAACTTACAAGTTTGCCCCCTCATCTTTAACCATATTACGTTTTCAATTTTAATCTTAAACTAACTTCCCACCACGATTTTTAAACGACCATAATTTTTTCGTACTATAATATTTTTGTAAAAAAAATGCACCATAAAATCGAGCATTTTGTTCTCTTTAATTTAAGTATGATATTGTTATAATTTTTTTCAATTTTTAAAAAATTAATAAGTTACGTAGGGGTGCTCGATGCTGATTTTTGATGGTTTGTAAGTTAAACTTGTGAGCCCAACCATTAGTATCGATTTTTCGTCATCCAAACCAAAATTGAATCATAGAAAATTGAAACCGAATCATTACCAACTCTCTTATATATAACAAAATAGGAAAAATGATAATTTTAGCAGCATAAATGGTAGAGATTAATGGAACACCTAGAATGCGAAATTATAACAAGAACGAAGATTATAAAAAATCATACTGAATTAGGTTAATTTAAAGTTGTAATAGTTATGTTTACTTATATTAAAAAAGACCTTGTTCAATTATATCCTTAACTATCTATATCTATACTATATATAATACATGAGAAAGGGTAAATTAAGACACTTGATTTTAAGAGCTTTACAAATGCTAATTCATAAAGTACATGTGTAAAAATTGGTAAACTTGTCTTTTAAACACAATTCACCTAACTTACAAGTTTGCCCCCTCATCTTTAACCATATTACGTTTTCAATTTTAATCTTAAACTAACTTCCCACCATGATTTTTAAACGACCATAATTTTTTTGTACGCTAATATTTAAAAAAAAAGAGTGCACCATAAAATCGAACATTTTATTCTCTTTAATTTAAGTATGATATTGTTATAATTTTTTCAATTTTTAAAAAATTAATAAGTTACGTAGGAGTGCTCGATGCCGGTTTTTGATGGTTTGTAAGTTAAACTTGTGAGCCCAACCATTAGTATCGATTTTTCGTCGTCCAAACCAAAATTGAATCATAGAAAAATGAAACCGAATCGTTACAAACTCTCTTATATATAACAAAATAGGAAAAATGATAATTTTAGCAGCATAAATTGTAGAGATTAATGGAACACCTAGGATGCGAAATTATAACAAGAACGAAGATTATAAAAAATCAAACTGGAATTAGGTTAATTTAAAGTTGTAATAGTCATGTTTACTTGTATTAAAAAAGACTTTGTTCAATTATATCTAACTATCTATATCTATACTATATATAATACATGAGACAAGGGTAAATTAGGACACTTGATTTTAAGAGTTTTACAAATGCTAATGCATAAAGTACATGTGCAAAAAGGGGTAAACTTGTCTTTTAAACACAATTCACCTAACTTACAAGTTTGCCCCGTCATCTTTAACCATATTATGTTTTCAATTTTAATCTTAAACTAACTTATCACCACGATTTTTAAACAACCATAATTTTTTCGTACGCTAATATTTTTGTAAAAAAAAAAGTGCACCATAAAATCAAGCATTTTATTCTCTTTAATTTGAGTATGTTATTGTTATATTTTTTTCAATTTTAAATAATTAATAAGTTATGTAGGGGTGCTCGATGCCGGTTTTTGATGGTTTGTAAGTTAAACTTGTGAGCCCAACCATTAGTATCAATTTTTCGTCGTCCAAACCAAAATTGAATCATTGAAAATTGAAACTGAATCGTTACAAAATCTCTTATATATAACAAAATAGGAAAAATGATAATTTTAGCAACATAAATGGTAAAGATTAATGGAACACCTAGGATACAAAATTATAACAATAACGAAGATTATAAAAAATAATACTGAAATTAGGTTAATTTAAAGTTGTAATAGTCATGTTTACTTGTATTAAAAAATACTTTGTTCATTTATATCTTAATTATATCTAATATATATAACAAAACTTGTCAATTACTAAATAATAAAAGAGATTAAAATGTATACAACATTTAAGTTTGGTCTGATTTCATATAGCCGGTTTTCAGCATAATCCGCGAGCCAAACCTTTAGCTACGGTTTGAAAATTTGAAACCAACCAATCGAGCGAAAAAAAAAAGAAAAAGAAAAAACCGACCATGAAACCAAACTGATGACCGGTTAAAAAGGTTTAAAGGCTTTAAACCGAACCATGAGCACTCTTAATTGCTATGTGATTCGCAGGGTTTGTCTTCGGACACCCGCCGCATCGCGCGGCACCCGCCTAGTAGTGGAGACTGGAGAACAACTTATATTTATCAACTAAGATATAGCCCGTGTGATACATGGGTGTTTAAAAAGTAAACAAAAAAGTTAAATTTAATAATATACATAATAACATACCTTATGGATTTATAAGATATAAATATTTTTTTTCTAAAATACATAGATTAGTAAGAATATTTTGTATTTGTATTTGAAAAGAAATCAAAATGAAAAGCTGTGAATCTATAACAATAAAGAAAAAGAGAATGTTAACATCAATTCATCCTAGTTGAGTTGGTAAGCCAAAAATATTTTAAAATTAAGGTAGTGTGTTCAGTTCTCTAGTTGAATGACATGTGAAAAGAATGTGTTGTTTTAATAATATTGGTAGATTGTTTGATTTCTAGCAATCAGTCATTTCCAGGTTCAACAACCTTGGAGTAAAACATTAAATACTATGTTAGAAACCCTACACGGGTTTAGAGGTGCACAAAATGCCCGGTTGCTGACCCGACCCGAAACCAGTTCCTACCCGTACCCGACTCGCGAGTAGGATCGGGTATAGGATTTATCCTCGGAGCCATATCCGGAAATAGGAAATGCCCGGTCAAAACCCGACCCTACCCTACCCGAAACTCGAAAAAAACCCGGTGGAACCGGTCAAAACCCGGTCAAATACCCGACTATATCCAGAACCGGTTCCTCCCCGGACCCGGTTTTGACTTTTTGTTGGCCATGCTCGGAACCGGTTCCTACCCAGTTCCGGTTCCTGAAAATACCCGGTTTTTGCACCTCTACATAGGTTGAGCAATTGATTGCAAGTATCAAAGCTATGGACTATGGTTAACAACACTTGCAAATCTTACATCTAGCTTAAATAATTGTCATGTAGGTAATTTGCTATTAAGCTATGGCTGTCGTTCGGCTCGTTACAAAACATGCCTCGAAGTTAAGTAAGAACACTAGTATTTGTTAGATATTAGACTTATGTGACATAATGTTTGAACTTAAACTATCAAGTTTTATGATATGTTGAACTGTATTTAACTAGTCTACTTGCATTGTGTAGAACTTGCCTTTAGAGCAATGCCACTGCGTAACGTTACTGTTTGTGCAAATTCTGCGGCACCTTTCAAAAAAAATAACCTTACCTCCATAATTAAAATCAAATATTCATACACCTACATTCATCTCAATTCCAACAAAATACAAGTTTCAAAAATGCTAAAAACCGACTCCAAAAAACCACAACAAAATCCCTTAAAAACTCTCACTTCTTCTTGGCAGCATCCCCAGCCTTTGTCTGCACAACCAAATCAAATGATTTACCAAAATCATCCAAACGTGCATACATAATTAAACTAAAACAATCAACATAAATAATAATGTCAGACACTTACCTTTTTCACACCTCGGATCTTCTTTGCTCTGTTCTTCCTTTCCTTCAGTTGCTTTCTTGATTTCTCAACCTTAGTATCCAAACCGTTCTACAAAACCGCCAAAAAACAAACCCAAAACATAAACCGACTGTATACAAATATCCTACATGATTAATAGCATATGTAACAAAATTAAGACGAATATTTACCCTGATAAGTCTGTATTTGGGCTCGTATTTCTTCGCGTTCTCAATAGAATCATATATCAATCCAAAACCAGTTGATTTACCACCACCAAAATGAGTTCTGAACTTGAATACAAAGATGGAACTTTGATCTTTGACTTCATACATCCTTGCCAACTTTTCTTTCAATTCAGCCTTTATCAAAATAACAAGCAAAACCGAGAAACGGCACACTTAGTTATTTAATCAAACACAACATGTAAAATAAAACACAGAAATTACATCTAAACAAGTCAGTGTTGTAAAAACCACAATTAAGTGCAGATTAATCAGTGAATAGTCAAAAATCTGAAAGCTACCAACTCAATTTTGCCTAATCGAACGTCACATTCGATCTATATTGGTTAAACTTCATCAAAATCGGTCAAAAATCTTGAAAGAACTTTAAAAAACTTTACTTATCTTAAAAATTTATATATAAAATTCCAATATAATTAATCCAAATTAATCACTAGTCACACCCCACCGCCCAACTAGCGCCTAGCGAGTTTCAGTTAATCAGCCCTTATATCGGTACCAGTCACATTCATTCAATATTGGTCAAATTTCAGTAAAAAATCGGTCAAATATCTTGAAAGAATTTTAAAAAACTTTACTTCTAAAATTACATATAAAATGTCCATCCATTTAATCCCCCAATTTTATCACTAGTCACACCACACCGCCCAACTAGCGTCTTGCAACTTCTGATAAAATTCGGTCAAAAACCTTGGAAGAATTTTAAAAAAACCTTACTAATCTTGAAAAATTACATATATAAATTCCAACCCGATTAATCCCAAGTTATCACCCCACCGCTCGACTAATCCCAATTCCAATCGACTAACGTCTAACGAGTTCTACAACACTGAAACAGTAGTGTCAAACCTTAGACACATTTGGCCTGCCAGGATGAAGAACATCAATTACCTACAACAATAAACAATGCATGTACGTTTAAAAAAAGTAACTTCAAACATACAAAACATTTTTTATATAAACAAATCAAATATTATGAAAAAAAAACTCACAAATTGCTTCCTGGAAAGAAGCCTATTTGTCATGAACTTCCTTGTGCGGATAGTAACTGCCTTAGTGTCAGCCATTTTCACTGCAAAACACAAAATGTACATCATTGATAATAAACTCATATATCATAAATTAAATAATTTTAACCTAAAATTAGAATCTAGAGATAACACCTTCTTATATTCTAAATTCACTCAAATATTATACAAATAAATCAATCCGAACGGTGAATCTTATAGAAATAGAAGAAAAAAGTGAGATTTCACAATGAAATGAAGCAAAATAATACAAGAATTTAACCTAATCATTTAATAAGCGTTGTATGAGTGAGGATTTGTACCTGGTACTGTCAACTCCGGCAGCTGCTGTGGCTGTGGCTGCGGCGGTGTGGATCTTTCTTTCTTTCTAAACGCTACCAACGGTTTATAAACCTAGACTTCTAGTAACCCTTTTATGTGGGCTTGGGTTAATATATTTCGATGGGCTAGGCTTTCTTGCTTGTTTTAAAAAGTTATTTATGTAATAGTTGTCATTGCCGTTCAATTCGGGTATAAGACGTGTGTATTTTGTTATGGTAAATTTAGTCGGTAGTTTATTTGAAGGATTCGTTGACCGTTCAAAACAAAATACGTTTAACAGTAGCCATAACTGCTAGCTTTAGTTGTGGGATTTTGATGATTATTAACTGAACTTCGGTTTTGGTTAACCGGTTATGAAGCTCAGTTATGGTTTGAATTCAATTAATATTAGTTAGTTAACCAAGTCAAATTTGAACTAAAACTTAAACTAAATGAAATTAACCAGGTTTCATTGTTTCAAATGGTTTTGCCAACTCAATTCTTAATTAATTATTGATGAGTATTATATAATGTTCACCCATACATTTGATAGGCGGTGCCCGCGGTGATGGCGGTGGTTGTCATATGGTGGTGATGATGGTAAGGTGGTGGTTGCCTATGGTTGTGTCGAGAGATTATGGTAAAAGAGGAATGTAATAGAAAAATAAAGGGCAGGAAAGAATAGTTTTGATGAAATGAGATTTCTTGTGTAGTTGTTGATTCCATTCGATAACCAACCACACACCCTTTTTTTCCATTTCATCACAATCATTTCATTCCTAGTGTCAATTCTATGTGCTAAACGCTACCTAAAACTTAGAAGATGCACTTCACCAGCTCAAGCGTACTATTATAATATTCATTAAAGCATTATTGCATATAAGCCATAGTTATCAAATGCGATAAGCACTCGAAAGCGTTAATGTTACACCTAGCACCCTGGCTAGAAGCAGGAAAAAAAAGCGCCCGCTTTAAAAAACGCAGTTAAATAAAAAAATTAAAACTATGTTGTGTATTAAAAAATTATTTTATTCAAATATGGCAAATTAGAAATAAATAATCCCACATTTTGTTTGCCCGATAATAATCCCACCTTTAAAAATCACTACCAACGTGCCAACATTTCAACTATTTTTGTCTCAATGGTTTTCTGTGAAAAAACATTTAGCGTCGTTACATTTTTTTCCCCGGGTTTCAAACCGACAATTTAGGGCTTTTGATTGGAATAAAGATACGAGTCGACTGATGTAAAACTTATCTCGAACGATGATTCAAATGGCTTGATTTTCATTAATTAGAAATTCAAACACTGGAATTGAAACATTGTTTCATCGTTTGGGTCACCGTTTCGAGATAAGTTTTGCATCAGTCGACTCCTATTCTTCTTCCTATCAAAAGCCCTAATACATTGACGTTAAGTGTTTTTTAACGGATGACCATTGAGACAAAAATAGTTGAAAGGTTAGACCGTTTGTAGTGATTTTTAAATATGGAATTATATCGGCCAATACACAAAAGGTGAAATTATTTATTTTCAATTTTCCTTCAAATATAAAAAGCAAAAGCTATTATCTAATAAGTATAAAAAATAAAAATTAAACAATAAGTTTAAAATTTTAAAATATAAAGATTAGATAGCTAAAAAATTCATAAAAACTTCACATATTATTTTGATAGTCCAATAACAAATTGTTTTAACACTAACAACTAATTTGAATTAACCTAACAATTATAATAAAGAAATCTTTCAAACCTGTCATTACTGTAGCAACATAAGGTCAGGGCTACACAGTGCACAACTAAAATAATGTTGTACTATGAAATATAAAAAAAATGTTGCAGTTTTTGTGTGCTTTAAAGTTTAAACCACCCGCATAGGCCCATACAAAAAACGAGAACACAAAAAAGGGCACTCGTCCTCTTCCCTTCAGGTAACTATCCTCAATTTCAGGCCGAAATTTCAAGGTCTTAGCCGGAATTTTCAAATTTAGCTGGAATCTTGTTGGAAGCACGCCTCAACCGCCACCATGCGTTTTACTTGCGTTACGCCTTGAATTAGCGCCTAGGCACGCGCCTAGTGTTCTTTTAATAACTATGATATAAGCAGTGATCACTGTTAAACCTAGTGATCAATGAAAGGTGATCATTATCGAGATTATTAAGATGTTAGGAGGTTATTACAATCTTAACTAGAAAAATAATTGTTGGTGATATTTTTCAACATGTGATCACCACCACCTTAGAAGAGAGAAAGTTGGGTGAAGTGTACCGCGTTAGGAAAAAGTTATCATTATTACTACCAACTTAGTGAGACGTTGAAGTGGTGACCACCATCTTTAACGGTACATCACAAGAGTGATCTTTGCCAAATTTTAAAGAGAATGTGATGGAGAAACCCCTGGTAAGAACTAAGGATCGAATATGGATTTGTTAACATTTACCCAGACCATTATAAATCATTATGCTAACTATGGTAATATATAAACTATCATAAGAAATATTATTTAACAAAGGTTTTTTAAAACTGGTCAAGAAATCAAAATAACCTTATCACCCTCTAGGTTGTTACATGATTTACATGGACATTGGTGTAAAATATTGATGGTGTCATGGAATTGAGGGGGGAGAGCCACTTAATGATGATTTAAGGGTGGCAGCCGATTCTTCATGTTCACTTGAAGAACCAGCCTATTTTACTTAATTCATGTTGAGACAAGGAGTCTCACGTCATTGACGTTTAAAGTTGATGTGAGTTAATTGCCCCGTCTTCTTGGGTATCATTGTATATATGGCCGTTCAGAAAGATCATGACTGTGGGCTTACTTAAAAAAGGCTTGCTTGAATTGATCAGTTTTAAAACCAATCCGAGATTAGTTGGCTCAATTTGTAGTCGAGCCAAGGGTATGTAACTCACTCGTTAGGTCAGCTTGTCTTAGCTCGAATTATTTTACTTTTGTCAAGAATTGCTCGCTGTTAGCCCGGCTTGTTTGAACTTGATTGGGACTTGTTAGGTTTTATATTTAGCTTATTTCACATAGTTTTGAAAACTACTAAATAATAACTTAAACTGCTAAACTTGTAAAGTGCTAATAAAATTTCATTTATAAAATCGAGCCGTCTAAAAATTAAGCCGGGCTTGAACTCAAATAAAATAAAACTGTTAACATAAAGTCAGAGCGGGTTGCTCTATTTTCTTTTCATCCACTCAATGGGATACCCTGCTTCTCCCGAACGACGTCGTCGCAACCGTAATCAAAACCCTAATTACTCGCCGGAACATGACGCTCCGGCCGACCGGAGGAACCACAGTTCTCGCCGGAGTCCTCAATATTCAAGGTACGATAACGATAATCAAAATAGGTATCGCCGTTCACCTGATTATTCTAGATTAAATCATCAAAACCGTAGCGTTAGCCGTAGCCGTAGCCGTAGTCCTGATTATAGCCGGTACGATAATCAGATTAGTTACCGCCGTGATCGTCGGTCACCTGATTATTCTGGATCTAGAAGAAGCCCTAGCCCTAGGGTTGAAAAGATAAATCAGAATAGGAAACCGAATTATGGAGGTAGGAATAAGCAGTATTTAGATCGCGGTAATGGTTACGGTAACGGTAATGGACAGGAGTCTGAGTCTGATGAGGAGTTGAGAGGATTGAGTTATGAAGAGTATAGGAGGTTGAAAAGGCAGAAGGTGAGGAAGATGTTGAAGAATTGCATATGGAATGTGACGCCAAGTCCGCCGAGAGGCGATGATGATTATGATGAGGTTGAGCTGGAGGAGAATGAAGAGAAGGATGTTGTTGAGGAGAAGTCGGATTCAGAGAAGGCGAGGGCCGCTTCGTCAGATTCGGAATCTGAGTCGGATTCGGATGATTCTAGATCGAGGAGGAGGAAGAAGAAGAGTAAGAGTTCAAGGTCGAGGGAATCTGAGTCGGAGTCGGATGAGTCGGAGTCGGATGATTCTAGATCGAGGAGGAAGAAGAAGAGTAAGAGTTCTAGGTCTAGGGTTAGAAGAAAGAGATCTGTATCAGCTAGTGAGAGTGAGAGTGAATCAGATTATTCCAGTGATGATTCTGAAGAAGAATATAGGAGGAGGAAGAAGAAGAAGAAGTTGAAGAGATCAACCAAACGAAAGAGTAGCAGAAGTAGTAAAAGAAAGAGAAGAAGTTCAAGAAGAAGAACAAGCAAGGATAGTGATTCTGAAGAAAGCAGTGAGAGTGATGGAGGCAAAGAATCCTTGAAATCTAAAAGAAGTCACAGATCTTCTTCAAAATCATCGGATGAGAATTCGGATTCTGAAAAAGATATAAAAACCAAACCGAAGGCGGAAGATTTGGAGAAACCAGAAACAGATAACGAGTTGCTAATGTTCAAAGAAATGATTGACTCAAGAAAGAAGCTTGCTTTAGATGAGGAACCCGAGGTGGGACCCATGCCTTTACCACGAGCTGAAGGGCATATAAGCTATGGTGGCGCGTTGAGGCCCGGTGAAGGTGATGCAATTGCGCAATATGTGCAGCAAGGGAAACGTATCCCACGAAGAGGAGAAGTTGGTCTATCGGCTGATGAGATTAGCAAGTTTGAAGATCTTGGTTATGTTATGAGTGGTAGTAGGCATCAAAGGATGAATGCTATTCGTATCAGGAAAGAAAATCAAGTTTATAGTGCTGAGGATAAACGGGCTTTAGCTATGTTTAACTATGAAGAAAAAGCGAAGCGGGAACAGAAAGTTATGGCTGATTTGCAACGGTTGGTGCAACGCCACATTGGAGAAGATTCGGGGCCTTCTCATGATCCTTTTGGTGGGAAAGCAACTGAGGACCCTGATGCTTGATTGCAAGGTATGCTATCATCTTTTCGCTTACCGGTTCTGTTTTGTTTTATGTCATCTTCTTGTAGAATTTGAACATTAGAATGTGTCAAGAGGGTATATGACTTGTTGCTTAAATTAAATTTTGGATTGTGGGACATGTTTTTTTGTTGTATTTCATCATTATAGGTCTATGCGACTATGCCAATCATTTAACATGGAAACTGCAACAGCAGATCTTAGGACTTTCCTGATGTTCAATTTTGGGTGGGCATGAGGTGTAAACATAAATAATAACTAGCTGTATAGACTAAAAACAGGGACTCAATAGCGAAGTATTATGCATTTTTGCCTGTATGTGTAAAAGTACATGGATTGTAAAAGGACCGGACGAACATGTTGTACGTGCTCGTTTGTTTAAGCTTAACTGGACAGCAAACGAGTGCAAACGCTTATACGAACAGATTCCTTTGCACGCGCTCATTAATTAAGAAGATATGTTTATTCGTGTTTGTTCATAAACGAACTAACATATATCAAAAAATATAAAATATTTTTAAAAAATAACTTATAAAATCATTAAAGTTAGAATACACGCAATATTCATATTCTTATACTTTTGTTCATGTTTAAGTATGATATATTTATAAAAATATTTATTTCATATGTACATATATACTATTTGTAATTGTATACGAACAAAGATATATAAATCTTGGTTACACCTCAGGCGTGAGACACACTCATGTGCAAGCCTTTGTTCTTTTGACTGCCTGAGGCGATGGGTGTACAAGAGGCGCATACATGGAAAACTTTTGTTCATCGGGTTGTTTCTATAGTTTTTTAGGTTGCACATATCGGTTACTTATATAATACATATATAGAGAGATTATTTACATCAAAATTTTTGGCATGTGATGATAGAAAACTATGGAAAATATAAAATGAGTGACATAAACACCTTAAGCCTCACATACATGATGAGTACGCATTGCGCCTTGGCCTGGCTTTGTGGACCCAATCATCTTGGTTCGCTTCGCCATCCTTAAAAAACAAGACACACATGAGCAATGTATCGAACATTTATGAATGAACATTTATGAATGAATGAGGAGTTTGTTCCTGTTTGTGCATGTAAATAGTTGAACATAAAATCTTTTTCATGTTATAAACGGACGTAAAATATGTAGAATTGGAGCTAACATCTGATGCACAAATCAACCGGGTCTACTGTATTTGATGATGGTGGCGCGGCATAGTTTCTAGCCAGGCCTGCCGAACAATTGAAAAATGTCAACTACTAATGAGCATATGGTTGCTGTAAGTTATGATAGTGTTCACACTTAATAAGCACAAAGATACAATAGTGGTGGTGAAAGAGCTGAACATTATAAGAAAAACAAGAAAACGGAACAGAAGTAAATAACATAATAGTTAATTCAGAAAAAAGAACGAGAAATTGAACATTAAGTTATAGAGAATGTATGTACATGCTAGCTATGCTGTCAGTTTTTTTACTAAGGTCACCCATGCAAGGGTTGCAACAGGTTGAGTTTGGGATGGCTTTTAGTATTCTTATCCTTGTATTCAATTGTAAAGCTGTATCTCATACACGTCGGGTATTACCCGTTGCTCTTTGGTTCTACTGGTTTCTTTGTTTATTTTGTCATGTGGTTAAAAGTTACATGTCGAGATTCCCATTGAAACTCGATCCCGTACTCATTCTAAAGGCCGACTTAAGAATTGTCAACTTCTAAACTACAATTCTAACATATCTTCTTCAATAACTTCAAGTTTCTTACAACCTCCGACTAGTTCAAAATATTATCGCTATATATTTTGTGATAATATATTCGGTTTTGATATAGGTTCCAATGCGGGTTAGTGGGTATGGTACCCGTCTTGGATAATTGGGTGATTCTCACCTGGTGTGTAATGTGTTTGTATACCTGCTCTGATACTCGTCTTGAGTGTTTTGGGCTTTGGTTTTTTGGTAGAGCTCAGTTATTTTAGCATCCCTGCACGGCTGCACACATGTATTATAAATTTATAACTGTTCATAAAACCACCCGAGTATACATCTTGGATAATTAATATCAAGCAGCATGTGTTGTGGAATCCTCTTTTAAGGTTTTGTAGAAATTTAGAAAATAACAATTTAGCATGTCGATATCTCATCAAGATTAGGTTTGGATGAAAAGCGAAATCGCATATGTTATTTTGACATGTTAAAAGAGAGCACATGTTATTTTTATTTTGGCATGTTAAATTTGATATAATAAATATAAGATGCATACTTGTTTAACCGATATGATGGTTCTAAAATTTTAAATATGTGTGATAGTTTTGATTTAACAAAGCAAAATTGCATTTGTTGAATTTGATATAATAAGATACATACTTGTGTAGCCTATATGATAGTTCTAAAATCTAATGCATGTGGGGTTTTAAATTTAAAAAAAAAAATTGGATACTCGTTTTTTGCAAGTTTGTTTGTTTATAATAAATAATGAGGTTTATGTAGTTGAACATATTTTGAAAGTACTAAACTATTTTTATTTTTACTTTTTACTATTGATGTAGTTGACCTAATAAATGTACAAAATCTAGAGAATATATGACCAAATTCTTGGCAAGGTAAAGACAATGTACTTTTTAAAAAGGAAAAGTCTGTCTGATTTTTATGATTTTGCTTTTTGACTTGGAGTATCAACCTAATGAATGATGGTGTTGTCCGAGTAGTAGTGAATAGAGGGAACAAAATGACCATTTTACCTTTCAAGTATTACCGCCCAGCTTTGCTTTACTTTTGTGGTGGTTCTGTTATCAACATGGTTTCAAATATAAAAAGGATTGCAAGTTTGAAGTTTGAATGGGAAAGAAAAACAATTGATGACATAATGACAAGCGTAGTTCTTGTGAACAATTTATTCAACAAAATATATGAAATATGTTGGTTGAATAAATTATTTGTCTTTTAGGTAAAGAAACACTAGTTGTTTCTTTCTTTCACTAGTTGTGTTTTTCCCGTCAGTTTTAGTTGTCTTCTTTGCCATTTGTTTGTATCAGTGGGCGCGACTTTTCCTTTAACTAGCAAAATTTGTTATTAAAAAACTCACTAAACCCTTCAATGCTCAGCTAACCAACATAATCAAATAAAATTATCAACCCAACTTTAATACCACTTTATTAAGTCAACTTTATGTTAACCTCTGCAACAATCCGTGACTAAAGAGAATGTAAGATTATATGAATACTTGCACTGCTTTGAGAACACTTTAAAGCATTCTCATCCAACCCCTCATATTATGTTAGGGGTGTTTTTATAATATAGAGAGTGATTCAGGGTGTTGTGAGTGAAGCGTTTTTATATTTTAGAAAAAGTAGTTATTTTTATGTATATTTGAAAAGTTACTGTTCATCCCCTGTAATTTTTTAATATATTTTGAAAGTTGTTGTGAGTGAAGGAAAGAGAAAAAATAATGATAAAATGTATAAAAAATATTATTTAATTAAAATGAAGAGAGAAAATAAAGTGAGTTTTAGTGTAATTTTTGGTTTGAATTGATAAGTAGGATCTATTTACATGAACATTTATAGATAAGTGTATACATCTTTCAGGTATTTTACATGTCCATACCACAACTTTTAAGCATTTACATTTAGTCTAAGAACACTCTTAAAACTTTTTCTTGCAATTTTACCTTTCTAAAGCTGTGTTATGGTCACGTGAGTGTGAAAAAAAGTGGTGTTATGTAGGCAGAGTGGTTCCACCCTCACACAGTCACACTCACTAAGGTGTGCTATAAATAACTATAATCATTTGAGTGTAAGCCAATTTTGTAGTTAATAATTTAATCCATCTCATTAATTACTAAAATAAATATCTTTAAACATTTAATATAAATTATATATAAATGACTACTTATCAGCCAAAATGTGAATCCATGAACATGTAAAAACTGCTTACCAAACAAAAAAATACTTTTCATTAATAAACAACTTCGTTTTCGTTAAAATTTATATTTAAATACTCTGAAGAAATAAAAAGATTGTGCATTCAATATTTTTTTTTAAATTGTAGAGCACAAATGATTTGTGAATGATTTAAATTAAGTTTAAATTAAACAATAATAAAAAAATAAAAAAAGAAAGGGTTTTTGAACAAAGAGAATTAACTAGAGATATTTTATTGGCTTCAACAACGAAAATGGGTTTTTGAATTGAGCACGATGTCAGGGTGGGTGTGGAACTGGGGTGACACATGGACGTAGATCATAATACATAGTCTAAGGGTGGACCGAGCATCGAGATCGCCTCACCTGAGCTCGCTAGGGTTGAGCTAGCACCCTGCTCCCTAGCGAGTAGCCCAGTGGCGAAATACAGTGAGGGCCAGGGGTGGTTCGACCCTCATGCTTTTTTATGCAGTAGTGTAAATTTACCCGCTTTTCACACAAAAATTGTTATACGTAGTGTAAACTTAGCCCTTTTTTGCCGAAAATTTGAGCTCAGCAGTCCCCCTCGTTTATGAACTTTTTTATACATTTTGAGTCCCCCCACCCCCGCGCGGGTGTCTTAGTCCAAGCTTCGCTACTGGAGTAGTCCTTCCAAATAACATGTGTGGATAGTGGAACTTGCTCGTGATTGCTTGCTTTTGACCGTTCCAATGGTGTTATTACCATACTAGCTTTTGAACTCGTGTATTATACGGGATTTGTCAAATGATAAAATAAGATCCGTTATTTTAATTGTAATTATCAAAATACTTATAAATTAATTAATGTAGATTTAATGGAAAAACAAACAGGGTTAACGAAAAGTACTTAAATAGCATGATGTTAATGGAAACGTCAGGTGTTGATTTGCAAGAAATTTAAAAAAATGTACTAAAGTTGCGTAGTTGGTTAAACCTCAGGTATGAAAATGACACTTAATTTGATAATGTATAAAATCCACACTATGTTATAACCCACTTGACAAAATAGT
This sequence comes from Bidens hawaiensis, assembly GCF_021521415.1. NCBI lineage: Eukaryota > Viridiplantae > Streptophyta > Magnoliopsida > Asterales > Asteraceae > Bidens > Bidens hawaiensis. The sequence goes on from NW_027505140.1 coordinate 245,989, forward strand.
TTTGACCCATGACCCATGGATAGCTAGAATGAATGAGATGAGAGATTAGGATTTAGAAGAAATGTAGGCTTGACACCTAAGCTTTAATATTTTCTTTTATTAGTATTGTAAGATAAGATTGTAAGATAAGATGCGTTTAAAAGGAAAATTAATACCGTTTTTTACACTAAAAATACTTTTAAAATTACATAAAACTAAATCACCTTATTTCTCTCTATTATAAATATGTATACTCCTAACCATGAATCCAAACAACCTAACGAACGAAAAGCAACGATATCAATCTATTGGACGTAATTTCGAACTCCAAATCACAAGTCGATGAACTTGATGGACGAATATTAACAAGTAGGTCATAGTTGGTTATGCTTCCTAATTATTATGTAATTATAATATGTAATGTCTTGGCTAGCAAGTTAGGTTGGTTTATATAAAGCAAGTCATGGTTAGACATGATAGATTGTGATGTGTGAGATGCAACCGAGTTAGGGTTCATCTAGAGACACACGGGATGTAACTGAATTAGAGTTCATCTAGATGCAACCAAGTTAGTGTTCATCAAGAGTCAAACCGAATTAGGGTTTGAGAGTTTGTAATCAGTTTTTGAGTTATATTTTTTGATTAATATAAACGAGAGTTAGCCGTTTAATTCGTGTTTGATTATTGATCCTGGACTTGACAATCAAGTGAGCTTATGCAACTTAGATCTTTTGAGTTTTGAGTCTTCAAGAACATTATTGCCATAGTGATTAAATTTTATGCTGTAATTACAATTAGGAGCGAGAAAAACTTGTGTGTAGAGGCAAAAAAGAGAGAAACACATGAGAAAGGAAATCAATGAAGCCATTGGCTATCAATCTTTTAATTAAACTTAGGAAGAACATAAAGAAAACAACTAGCTGTGATGGTTTCTTTTGACGGAAGACGTCCGGTGGTATTGGTTGAGGTTATTGTAATTTTATCTTCACCATATAATTTAAAGATGATTTGTGTTAGTTTTCCTTTGTAATTATCTTTATTGTTTCATGTATACACTTGGTTAATAATATCCAGTACCTATTTGTTATTCTATATTTTATCTCATACAAAAATTTGTGGTATTTTTATGAGATGAGTGTCAAATTGTCGACTTATAATAATTTACTCTGTGCACACTATTTGATAAATAATTCACATCCAATAATAGTATAATAATACATAACAACTATTGTAGATTTTTGTACAAAATAATGTTAGGCAAATGCCACATATACAAGAAAAAAAAAGAGATTTTAAAACTTTTACCGTGGACAAACGAAGTGAAGAGATTTTGAAACTTTTACCATGTGAAATAAAGAGATTTTTCTTTCTTTCATAAATGTAGTATTTCTTATAAACAAAATAAGAATTTTCTTATAAATATATTTATTACAGTAATTTTTTTATCAACTGCATAACCTTATTCATTAATTATATATTGTATTGCATATTTTATCTATTTATTTATTTTGAATGACATACTACTATCATATAAGATATTTGAACCCAATATCTCCCAACCCCGAGGCATATTTTATTTATTTCACTTTTCATCTTTTGCTGTTTCATATATTATCTTGAATTATATACATATTTGTATTAAAATTATTTACAGTATTATTCAGTTTTGAAAGCGATCCGTCTAGTGGACCAGTAAGATAACATGTTCGATTATAAAAAAAAAACATTAGCGCATGTGTTTGTAACCTTGGACGATCGAGCAATTATATATAAAAAAATGTGTTTTCTAGAAGATAAAGAAAAATAATTTCTTTTTCATTTTCTTGTAAAGGCTTGAATATTTTTCTTCTAAAGACAAAAATTCCTAATCCACAGTATTTAAACAGAGGGCATTTTGTAACCATTCCTAGTCGCAAATGATGTTGACTAAGAGCTGACTGTCTTTTTGTTTTTGGATCGGATTTTGTTGAAACAATGAAACAAGAATATTTGTTTATGATGAAAAAGTCTTTTGGTTCATAAATAAATTATTCTTGTTTCATAAAAAGACTTTATTAATAAAAATAGGACTTGAAAGCCAAACCATACCTAAGCTTTGCCGCTCATCCCATACAACAAAAAGGCAACTTCATATTTAACACTTCAAAGCATTTGTTATGAAAACTTGATATGACACGATGACGGTGGTGTAGTTGTTTACTATCGGAGACAAAGATGATGAAAAAGAAAGAGCCATACATACTGCTAGTTATTAATTCATATGTAAAATGTAAATATATATATTAGAATGACAAAAAGTGTAAACTAGATGTGTTTAAACACGATTAGAGTTATATTAACGCAAATGATACAACTAACATCGAGCACGGTGTATGTTTTTACTTCTAGATTTTGGGTAACTTGTTATAAACATTAAAACACCAAATATTCTTGTTAAATTACATGTTTAGATTAAAAGAGAATACAAAGCCTACAAAGAGTTTAGTTACATCAACACAAGTTTGCTTGAGACAATATAATCATCATAAAGTTTAATCTAAAGTAGTAAAGTTGTAAGGCTGAGGGGTGTGGGGGGCTCTAATGGGGGCGCGAGTGGGGGCTCCAGCCAATAATATTATGACGTGTGGCAGAGAGAGAAACTGGATAAGGGAGGTGTTGGAGCCCCCGGTGGAGCCCCTGGCCATGGTGTGGAGGGACTCCAGCAGGGGCTCCAGCGGATTTTTTTTTTATTTTTTTATAAATATATTCAAAAAACGTATTATTAAAAAAACTCACAAATTATTAAAAAAAACACACATTAATGAAAAAACACATTAATATCTAAAAATAAAATAAAAATAAAAACATTATTCTTATTCTTCGGCTTGGTCTTCTTCGATCAACCTCTTTCGGATACGTTCCTTTTGCTTTTCCATTAGCATTTGATCGACCGGATTTAGGTTACTGAAGTCTCTAGTAAGGAAGTCCAAATCTCTCATTCGACTTTTTTCCTTTTTGTCATTAGAGACCACCTCCATGGTTTTGTTAAATTTATTGAGGGATTCAACAAGATTGGCGATGTTTACGGCTTCCCCCTTAGCCGGTTTTTTCCCCTTGGCGTCCCGTCCCAATGGCCGCCTCCTCGGCGGTGAAGACGTTTCCTCCCCCGCAATGTTTAGGTCGAATCCAACGCGGCAATCCGACCCGATTGAAGTGCTATACGCTCCGGACGAACTTGTTTTAGTCCGTTTCGGCCGTACTTCCGCATCAACGTCCGGCGCCACCAGCTCAACCCACTTGGAACACCTTTTCAACCTCTCCCACAACTTTACATCGTCCCACGTCTTCACCGTCCCATACCTCCGCAAACACTCCTGCTTCCACTATTCGACAGTGAAATTGTAAACCGCCAAATCATCACTGCCACTTGGTCTCATACGACCGCTGTTCCTGTTGAAAATATTAGTAAACAAGTCGACAAATTTTCTGATTTCGGACCACCGACCCGAAATCATATCGGGGTTCCGCTCTGTACTCCCAACGAGCGTATAGAACGTCTCCCTAACCTTTGTCCAAAAAATCTTGCTCTTTTGGTAGTCGGCTGCAAAATGAATAAATAAATTTGTAAGTCATTTAACTTTTTTATTAAAAATCATTTTTAAAAACGTTAAAACAATTACCGCAACGCCGATCCTCAGAAATGACTATCCAAGCCCGACACAAGGCTTCCTTCTCATCCGATGACCACGGAGTGGTTTTCCGTTTCGTCCTCGGAGTCGAAGCCGGTCCCGACCCGTCCGTTGCAACTTGTTTTTTCCGGTGGGCGCGTCTTCTTTGTCCCGTAGCTTCACCGTGTGATTCTTGTGTCTCCGGAACAACAAAGTTAGCAGACGGTTGTATGTTGGATGGTTGAAAGCCGGATGATTGTTGCGGCTCCGAATAAAACATCGATTGGTGCGGTGACGACCATAAATCGTCGTCAATATAATCTGAATCTAGGTTTGGGTACCAATTTCCAGCCATGTTTTTAAAAAAAAGTTTGGAAGATGGGTTGATTTTGGGTTTTTTTTTTGAAGTTGTGGTAATTGTTTTATGTGAAATGGGTTATATATAGGAAGAAAAAACTTTTTTTTTTATTAAATAAGAGCCCAACGGCTCATTTTAAATGTCCAACGGCTCTTTCACACAATCCCATGCACCTTTACGCCATACTGGTCCCGCGAACAGGCTTGCGCCTGCTTTGTTTTTCGTGCTCGCGCCCCTCTCGCGCCCCTCTCGCGCCCCGGTGGTGTGGTGCTCGCGCCTGGGGGCGCGAGCGGAGGGGCTCTCGCGCCCCCGTTAAAGCCCCACACCCCTCAGCCTAATAAAGAAAGGAAAATTCAGCTCTGTATGACCAACATGCTTTCATCATTGTTGTTTACATTCCTAAGCAAAGATCTAGTTGAGAAAACACAATTTATTGTGCCAAAAAAGAAAGGTGAAGTCATAAAAAGAGGGCCCCTAAGCATGAAATGGCTCACTCGATCATTTCAATTCTCTCCCTATGAATTTAGTGTGTGTGAGAGAGAGAAATAGAGTAGAAAAGTTGTCCTTTTCTGTCTGAATTCCATTTCTTGTGTCATGGAAAGCATTCTGAACAAAACACAAAGAAATCTTGACCATTTTACCAATTTGAGCTTTCATGCACACTTCTCATTCTGCGAACAAAAGATCATGAAATCTTGAACCTTTTTACCAATGTAAGTTTCATGTTTATTAATATTACACAATGCCCATTTCATTCAACAAATTTTGAATCTTTTTACCCTTTTGAATCTCAAATCTCAATTTACACCAATGCCCATCTCACTCAATAAAATTTTGACCCTTTGGAGCTCAATCAACTCCATTTTAGCTTCATCCACACAATTCCCATATCATTAACCCTTTAAGCTTCATGTACTCAATTCTCATTTCATTCAAGAAATCTTGAACTATTGTAACACAAATTAAGAGGAGGGTTATAAAATATCACCCACAAATCCTTTAAACCTATATTTCATTCAAGAAATCTTGAACCTTGACAAATTTCTCTTTTTTTCCCCAAAAAGCCCCTAACTTTACCACAACCCAAGTCTCAAATTGAGGACAAAAAGGTAAAACTCAAGAAACATCACAAATCCCTTAAACCCATATTCCATTCAAGAAATCTTGAACCTTCGCAAATTTCTTTTTTTTCCCCAAAAAGCCCCTAACTTTACCACAACCCAATTCCCAAACTGAGGGCAAAAAGGTAAAAAGTTTAAAAAACCAAGAAACATGAGGGATTTCCCATCTTGTTTTGGAGAAAATGGTGTCCAAATTGCTGATGCATCTTCTTCATCAGGCACCACTCTCCTCACTTCCACCACTCCCAACATCAAAAACACCCAAAATCTTGTAACCTGTGTCTACCAATGCAAACTACACAGCTCATCTAGCTTCATAATCACCATAAATTGGTCCAAAAACTTAATGGGCCAAGCCCTTTCAGTTGAAATCAATGAACCCACATCCCAGTCTCTCTCAATGCTAGAAATCAAGTCCAGTTTATTCTCCAAAAAAAGAGGGTTCAAAACCATACAAATGGGTTCAAATTCAATCAACATTTTATGGGATCTTTCTTGTGCTAATTTCAGTTCTTCACCTGAACCCATTGAGAATTACTACTTGGCAGTTGTGGTAAACAAAGAGTTGATCTTGGTATTGGGTGATATGGAGAAAGAATTGCATAAAAAGATGAATTATTCAATAATTTCTTCAAAAAACTCTGTTTTTGTCTCAAAAACAGAGCATGTGTTTGGTAAGAAATTGTACTCAACCACTGCTCAGTTTTGTGGGAAGGGTCAAGTTCATGAGATCTTGATTGAGTGTGATGCAAACCCGGGTGACGATCCGGTTCTTTCGATCCGAATTGACGGTAAAATTGTGTTGCAAGTTAAGAGGCTGCAGTGGAAGTTTAGAGGGAACTATACTATATTAGTTGATGGGTTGCCTGTTGAGGTTTATTGGGATGTTTATAGTTGGTTTTTTGGTAAGTTAATGGGGAATGGGGTGTTTTTGTTTCAAACTTGTCTTTCGGCAGAGAAGTTGTGGGGGTCGGGTCAACCCGGGGGGAGTTGGTCGGGCCCCTTGGTTAAGGATCTCGGCCAGTCGTGTGGGCTTGGGTTTTCGTTGGTCGTGTTTGCGTGGAAAAACGAGTAGGGAGTTGTGGGAAACAAATTATTGTCGTTGAAAATCGACTATGAATAATAGAAATTGGTTCGATTATGGTTTGGTTTTAAGGTGTTATTTGTATTTGACCGAATCCATTCATGCTCACCCTTGTGGTTATTAGAAACATTTATTTGTACTTTTTTTTTGTTTTGGCTTTTTTTAATATAATTTTGGTTTTAAGTGATTTATTTTTAAATGAGCAATATTATGGTTTAATTGAGCAATATTTGAAATGGGCCCTCACTAACCTTCGCTATTGCATTTAGACTAAACACAAAACTATGTAATTCACGTTAAGTTTGTTTTTTCTGTGTCAAATATTCATATGTTATTGCTTTCTTTTTAATTTGTTGCTTGTTTTTTACTCTAGTTTCTTGGTACTTCGTCATTTTTAATAAAGTTGCCATTTGAAAAAAAATAAAATGAATAATGGTTCTATAAGGAACTATGGTTATGATAAGAAATATATCATAACCCTGATTTAAAGTGACTAATGGAAACAACATGTCAGCATTTAATAAATATAAAATCGCAAAACTAGTCCTTTATGTTTGTACGTTTTTTCAATGGTTGTTCTTTCGTAAACTTAATAACAGAAATCATCTTTTATGCCTAAAAATTTTATCACGTTATGTCCTTTCTTCCTAACCTAGTTAACTTTTTCCGTTAAATCCGGTCATGTGCAACACACATGAGGGTACTTTTGTAACTTTACACATTTATTTATTTAATAAATAAATAAATTATACATAAAAACAAAAACAAATAAAGCGTCTGTTTCTTCTCTCTCTCATTACTCTTTGCCAACACCAAGCACGACCGTCAACCCACCACCAACTCTCCGGTTGTAGCTAAAATTAGACAGCTATCACTCACCGCCGCAGCTTCAAGATTACGGTGGGATTTCATAACAACCACCAAACATATATGTCAACCCCCATCACAACTTTGACTTCTCACTGACGTTCCTCACCACCACAACTCCAACTTCTCACGGACCGTCGTCACCACCACCATGGACGCCACCGCCAAGATAACAGTCTTCTCTTCTTTGCATATCCAACAAATCTTAAATGACAAAATCCTTAAAACAAAACCCTAAAATCTGATTTTCCCCAAACTGTATTTCATGATTTTATTTGAAATTGATGTTCTCCGATTAATTCTTCTGCTATCGTTGGCCATATATAAAATCTGGCTGTCGAAGTTTGTGTTGGGAGAAAGACTTAAACACCGTCAACCACCACTACACCGACGAACTTATCCGGTCACTGTCACACCCCGACCAAAGGCGGCGGAACATGCCGAGATGTAACGATTGTCCATAAGCACATGACACTAATTAAAGTGACAATATTTAATAAACTCATTTCATTTCACAACATCGAAAATGTCACATAACAATTATCCATAAAATAACCATAAACAAAATATCACAAAATATGGCAAATTTGATATTGTTCATTTTTACTAATATCCTAAGGTCTTTGATGTCGTTTTCTTCACAATCATAAATCAACCAAGATGCAAACCTGCAACATTTCATAAAATAAAGTTTGTCAACATAAAGGTTGGTGAGCAATTCATAAGTTTAATCATATTAGTATATAATAAAGATAGCCACAAAACTTGCATACGAAACGATAAATAAAAGTGGTAATTTGGATAAATAGATATCGCTAAACACATTAGCGACACTTAGCTATAAGGGGATGCCAAATAGTCTAGGATTTTATAGTTATCGTTAATTGCATTACGTTAACGACACCTTGCTATAAGGGGATGCCAAATAGTCTAGGATTTTATAGTTCCACCAACCAAAAGCGATAAACACATGGCATATAAGCATAGAACACAAAATCGAGCAATTATTTAGGTAAAGTATACAACTACGTTTGTGGTTTAAGATTCAAATATAAAGCATTTTGTTGAATAAGTATGAAATGTCACCCCCAAAATAAAAGATGGAAAATGGGGTATGAAGTACTCACCTTCAAGTAGTAAACTTGAAAGATGATAATTTGGAGATTTGTCGGAACGACGAGTTTAACGCACAATGCCTAAAAAGAAAAGAAGTCTTGAATTTAGAAAGGCTGTCTTGAAGGTCTTTAAACAAAATAAATGTTGAGAAATGTAAATAATTAAAGTTCAAGGTTTTAAAATGTGACTATTTAAGAATTTATAATAATAACCCTTTAAAAATGTAAGTTTGCTCGAAACCGGGTTAAAGTATCTAACCTTAATATTTACTCAACCTATGTTAAGTAATAAGGTGGGTAAAATGCAAGAATGCAAATCCCTTTGGAATAAAGATACTAAAACGGTTTTTTTTTATCGAGTGTTCGGGTTGTCGGTTCGGGTCTTGATAATTGGTCAAACCCAAAGTCAACTTTCCAAAATATTGAATGTTATGAGATAACTCAATAAAATTTAATAAGACTTAACCAAGTATGTAGTTCCATTGTTTTAGAATTAACAACGCACGTTAAGCGAGTATTCGGTTTTGTCGGTCCAAACTTTGTTATGAGATCAAGTTGGATCCAACATTTCCAAGTACTTAAGAAAATATTTAAAAATCAATTTGTAACTATTTTTAAAGAAATATACAAATCTTGATGGCTAAAAAACACACTTGTGTGTCTTAAGCGAGTAAGAATCGGTTTGGTTCGGTTTCCATCTCACAACAAGTTCATAGATGGTTTCCACATGTTCAAACACTAAAGAACTTGTATAATAATGTAAAAATAAAAATACTTTAAGTTTTACAACCAAAAGTTAACAATAAAGTCTTTAAACAAAAGTTCGGTTTTCGGTTCGGATCGTGTTTCGGGTTAAGACCGAGGTAAGATTCTACAAACCCATAACCATATAATTTGTAAAAATGATTTTAGAAACTTAGATCTAACAATAAGTATGTTTAAACAATTATTTAACAAAACTAGTAACAAAGTTCGGTTTACGGTTTAGAGCTATTTATGGTTAAACCGAAGCATAGACTCTTAAAAACCCATAACCATGGAACTTGTAAACATGACCAACAAACTAAAATAAGCAAGATTAATATGTATGAACAAGTTATATAGATGTATATATATCAAGGACGCGAAGTCCTCCATGAAGCCTTGCCTTATGAGGTCCGAAACCTCATCGACCGGAATCGGAGAAGTAACTACCAAAGGTAAACAAGGGGTGTATATTATATATATGTTGCACAACCATAAACAAGTATTAATAAGGCTACATAAACTAATTAAGATGAAAGACTAAAAACCTTCAAGAACACTTAAGAAGATAACCTTGAATCTTTGATGTTTGAGAGAGTTTTTTTTTTTTTGGAGTTGTAGCAAGAGAAAATGAAGAGGAAAGGTGGTGTATATATAGGGTAATGTTGGTGGTCAAATATGGGTGTGAGACACAAGAGTTTTCATACAAAATGGATCAAGATAAAAGCACAAAACAAAAAAAAAATAATAAATAATAAATAAATAAATAAAAATAAAAATAGGATGTTTTCAAGACCCAACAAGTGTGAAACAATATTGTAACATAAATCCATCATTTTGATTATAACATAAGCTTCGGTTTACAAAATCGGGTCGGTTTACATAATATACAAATACAAAAACGAATACATACAAGACCCGAAATTGACGAATGTCACAGTCACTGTCATGAATACCTGGACAGCCTCCATGTTCTTCATTATAGTCAGTCAAGTACACACATCCCCACTGTGTTTCTTCCGACTACAACCTCCATATTCATCCGCCGGCTACCATCTACTCCCGCCTTCATCCATCTTTATCGCCACTAGGGTTGTCGGTTCCACCTGATTTCATCATTCCCTCCTTTAAACCGACCTTTCTCTCATCCAAAACCTTTAGATATATGGATTTTTAGGTGGTGGTAATCCGGTGGTGTGGGTGGTCGTCGGGCGTTGTGACGGTGGTGGTGTAGAGAGAGAGTGAAAGAAGAGAGAGAGAGAAATGAAGGACAATAATTCTTTAAAATGATTATATATGTATTATATTTTTTAATATTGTTTTAATATATTAGTGGAGTAAAATGACTAAGATACCCTCAAGTGCATTGCACATGAGATGATTTAACTGACAAATTTAACGCTCGTTAGTGAAAAGGACGAACCGTGCAACAAATTTTAAACATAAGGTATGTTTTCTGTTATTAAGTTTGCGAAAGAACAACCGTTGAAAAAACGTGTAAACATAAAGGACTAGTTTTGCTATTTTGTCTAATAAATAATTATCAAATTGAGTTGAAAACCATTTATTAGTATGTGATTATGATCAGGGACGCTGATAGAGGCTCATACCAAATTGATAAAGACTGATTTGAGACGGTCAATATTCCGATAAACCTGTAGAGTGGGTTAACCTTCAAGAACAAGAGAGAAGAAGAGAAACCGAACTTAAGATAATTTTTTGATTATTTTTCTTATTCTATTTTTCAAACAAAGATTACAATTTATAGAAAAAGAAAGACATAAAAATAGGAAAATATAATATTCCGATAAACCTGTAGAGTGGGTTAACCTTCAAGAACAAGAGAGAAGAAGAGAAACCGAACTTAAGACAATTCTTTGATTATTTTTCTTATTCTATTTTTTAAATAAAGATTACAATTTATAGAAAAAGAAAGACATAAAAATAGAAAATTATGAAAAAAAATTAGGAAAATAATAAAAGATAAATTTAAATATAACTTGACTTGCAAGCAAAATCTCTTGCAGGGAAAGAATAAAAGACATGGGCCATGTGAAAGACACTGGAAGATTGAATTTGGATCCATTATTATATGAACATTACATAGCCATTAACAAGTTTAGTGGGGGCCTATAAATAGGGCCGTCCAAATCGCTCGACGCTCGAATTGGTTTGCCGCTTGTTTGGAATTTGCTCAGAAAATGCTCGCTCGTTTTTCGCTCGATTGTAAACGAGCCGCTCTGCTCGGTTCGGTTTGTAAACGAGCCAAGCAAGGAGCAAAGGTCCGCTCGATTCGATTCGGCTCGAATATTTTTAATTTATTTTATATATAATTATATATGAGCAAATATATAAATATATAGACAACACACATAAAATATAAGTATATACAACTTTTTAAATGCTTTTAAATTGTTCATATTCCGTCAATTTTATAGTTTAATTAGTTCGATTCAAGTTTTCAGTATACTAAAAGTTTATTTACATGTTCATTATATCTTACTTCAAACTTTTTTTCTCTTAAAAATTTACAACATGCTATACGTTTGTCTAAAAACTACTAATTTGTTTACAAAATATATTATTTACAACCTTGAAATTTGTTTCTTATTGAAAATTTTAAAGTGAAAAAGAAATAAAAAATGCTCGAAATCGCTCGATGTTCGATCGAAAAATGCTCGGTTCGATTTTGGCTCGTTTTGTTTTTCGCTCGGTTCGAATTTCAGCCATTCGGTTCGGTTGTAAACGAACCAAGCAACAAGCAAGCCTTCGCTCGGTTTGGCTCGGCTCGTGAATAGCCCTACCTATAAAGTATAAACCCCCCCCCCCCCCCCCCCAAAAAAAAAAAAAAAGAAGAAGAAGAATTTTCAATAGGGTTGAATCAAAATCAAACATAAACGCTCAATAACTCAATGTTTATATGGAAATAATAATTGAAGAACAAATACCAAATTAATATAACACCACTTCACCCAGAAATATACTATTTGGTACTTAAACTATCCCCCCACGATATCTTGAAAGCTCTTCAATCCCAGCATGAATCGCGATCATGCCAAGCAATTGCGTCCCGCTTACAATAATCAATACGACCTCTAGAACACGCTGCACACAACATTGTTATCGTGTTGTATTGCAATTTAAAACTTACTAATATATCTATTTAAACCGGTTTCAAATATCAAATTGTCGTACCAAGGTAGACCCACTCCAACCGATATCTATCTCTTTGCAGGCAAATCTAGAGACACATTTTATGAATTAATTAGCACATGTTGATTAACCAGTGGTCATTGGTTACATATATTTTATGACATTGAGAAAGATAACAAGACTGTACCCCATGGCAAGCAATGTGAGTGACCAAGTGATTAGAGAAGAAGCGGAAGCTGCATATAGATCAGAAGCATTCCATTGGGCGGCATTAGTCATTCCGGTGAGGGAAGTTGTAAAACCAAAAACTCCTGCTAAAAGAGAAAAGATGACCACATAGCCGGTTGCCATGTTACCAAACGGGTAGTATATCGGAAATATTCTGGCCGGGATACTTAGAACAGGTGCTGCAACAAGACATTAAAAAGTTATGCATCTCATTGTATCAAAGGTTATTTAAAAATTAAAATTGGTTACCAAACAAAACATTGAAGAAAATGGTTTGAATATGTCTATGTACTTTAGTAAGCAGGTAAAAATGTTTAGTTGACATGGTGATATGTTACTTTTCTTAGTTTTTCTTTTAATAAATGAGTTTGGCTGTTCGTGGGTTACTGAAATCTGCTCGTTAAAAGATCGAATTGAGCGGAGCTTAAACAAGCTCAATCCTGAGCCTAAAACTAAACTTGTTTAATAAATGAACATAAGCCTGAGCTTTACTTATCTTGCTCAAGCTGACTTGCGGGCCTAAATAAATATGCTATTTATATAACTTTTGTCAAATATGTTAAAGTAAACATTTATATGATGAATTACATTATATATAAAGTTACGTTAAATGCAACTAAATTATATATATATATATATATATATATATATATATATAATTAAAATACATATTACATAGTTATAAATGCATATAACTAAGTAGTAAATGATAAGTGGGCATAGCTTGAATCGCAAAACTAATCATGAGTGGAGCTCGAGCTTTAGAAACAAAGTTGAGCCTTGTCGAGCTTGGGCTCGACTCAGCTTGTTTGCAGCCATATTTGTAACGGCATAGCCTGTGTCAATTCTTATGTTTTGACATGCTACTAAATGTTTTGACCTTAATGGTTTGGACCGGAAACAAATCATTTTGTTACTTGTTCACGGGAGTCTTGGATGCCATGATTGACCAACCAAGATGCAATTATAGTGATGATCAAGTAAAGAACGAGGTTCACGAACAAGAAGAAGAATGTCGTGGGTTTAGCACCACTCGAACCCATGGCACGATTTATTGACTTTGTTACTTTTTATCTTCTTGGTATAGGATGTTAAGGTGTATATATATATATGTAAGGGTACTGATTAATCATTAATATTAGATTGTTCTATGGATGATGTTTTGCTTTGGGTTTGAACCTTGTGATGGCTTCCGTACAAAGAAATGATTTTAAGTTCTTTCCTCTTGCACCAGGTTGAGGGTAAGCATCCCCTTGGCCCTATGACTTTATAAGCTATTGCCTCTGTATGCGTTCTTCTCCTTTTGTATGTGTGCATTCATACTCATTACTTATTGAGTATTTAATATATTTATGGGTATCCGGTGTAACTGTTAGTTTGTTAGAAAATTAGTCAGTTACAATTTCTTAAATTTTTATATCTAAGTAATTAGAATATAACTAAAGCTGTATTGATATAACTTTATTGCTCAATAAAGTATAAATAAATTATCATCAAATAAATAGAATTACCCGTTCCGATGAACATATGTGTGTTTCAACTAATCGGATAAGGTATATCACACCCATCCTACGCCGGTAAAACATTTTAAAACTAATCTAATACTGTGTCTCATATTCGAATGCCTGTCCCAAATATTTCAAGTTTGTCAAATAATGGCGTCATTGGCCAAAGATTAATATTAAGTAAACACAGTTAGGTTTTATTACAAACTATATCTCATCATTTATTACACAACCAGGTTACCTTTACTTAGCAAAATTTAATTAATTACTTACCAATTAAAACTAAGTTAAATAAAGCAATTAGACAACTATCAAGTATCAGCCATGAAACTGGAAGAATGCTTAAAAACAGTAGGTATTCTTATTTCCGACCAGTGTTATTGACCAATGGTTTAATAGCCATCATACTCTACATTCAAATTAATGCTTCTTAATTATCAACTCAAGTCAGTAGGTAGTCTGAGTTTTCTTCGTCGATAACATAACCACCACTACCGTGATCACTATTATAACTTCCGTCTGATGTGCTTGATCCATCAGATGTGTGGCTACTGCTTGACGGTGATGGTAAACTTACATCACTGCCTGTCATTTGATCAGTGTCCATATAACTGCAAAATGTTATAAAACAAATGTCATCAAAGGTTAAAATATGGTTTCAACTTTGAAGCCCTAAGTAATAAGCATACCTTCCTTTTGGGAATTCAACTACCAGACAGAAATCAGGCCTCTGTTCCAATAATTGCTGTATAGGAATAAAACTGCATAATACACCGGATTTATTTAAGATACAAAATATTTAATTTAATAAAAATAAAACAATAAATAATATACAATAAAATACCTAGCATTGTAACATCTAGTGCTCCAGTCACCCTCACATGCTAGACCCTCCCTGTTAGATATATCCTGTTCAAAGATAAGAAACTTTATCAAACTTTGGTCTAATTCTTACTATGTGTTTTAATTTTGACTCGAACCGTCAAATAATGTGTTATCTTCTAACAAAATGAAAATGAGTAGAACATGACAAAACACGTCAAAAGTCTAGATCCCCAAAGACCGAGATGCGCATTTATGTACGACAAAATAAGCTTTATTTACAACCATAAGTTGCGTCTCTCGTTTGTTTTGCATGTCAACCCATAGTTATCAAATGCGTTAGGCGCACTTAAGACGCAAAGGCCTCTCCGAGGGCCTAGGCGCTAGGCGCAAAAAAAGCGTGGGCCTCAACAAAAAAAAGCGCACTTAAATAAAAAAATCGAAAACAAAACTTGTAATGGAAAATATATAAATACTTTTTCAAATATGGCTACATAAAACTTTCAAATTTCTTCTACTAAATAAATACTTAAAATAAACAGTTGATCACATCGGTAACTTTCAGTCTCTCATTATTATGGAAGATTATAGATAGTTTTTTCATGAATCAGTTGATCATACGCACGCAGTTGATTACAAATAACACAAACAATAAACAAACTTTGTAGTATATTATATAAAACAAATCTTCTTCATCATCTTTAAAATAAAAGCAGTCATCTTCAACTCTTCAAGTAATTAAATTGAAAAACATCAGAATGAGAGAATCAATCACTGTTACAAGTTGCATGTTTAGATTAATAGTAAAAATGTTACTAACCTCTTGACTCTTCTGGTATGTAGCCTCTTATGATATTGAATAGCCAGTTGTCGATCATTTTTAGTTAATTTTGTTAAGCCATTAATTTTAGGTAAGTTGTTTAATTAGGTTAAGTGATAAATCAAAAAAAAAACCTCAAATAAAATCAAGCTAAACAAAATCAAAAAAATAGGCAAGTACCGACAAATTCCCTAAAATTGCGCCTGCTTTTATGGAGGTCGCTGAAGACGCGCTTCTACTGAAAAAACGCCTAGGCGCAAAAAAGCAGCGCTTTTAATGACTATGTGTCAACCTATTTATCAAGTAATCCTTTTGTGATGTCTTCTATCCCGTCAGATATTTTTACATATAAACCTCCTGCCGGCCTTAATTTCGACCAATTCTTACCTATAATTACATTAGACGCGTTTTTTTGCCCCTAATGTGTTTTCTCTTTTAAAGGTAATCTCGTTTTTGTGAATATAAATAAAACTTAACTATTTATAAAAATGGAAAAATAAAGGTATTTAAAATAAACGTACAAGATATCTAAGGAGCCTGAACTCCCCAGCTAGAACAGCTGCAATAAATCGCTCAACTTCACTCTGCAGGTAATCATAATAAAGAAGATAAACAAGTGTAGGGAAGTTATAATCCATATACCGCTAAATCAGTGGTTTTTGACCATTTTTTCCGTGATAAAATAAACATGGGCAATGTGATTGATAAGGGTAAAATGGTAAAAGACCACAACGCAGCGGTGTGCAATGGAAAAAAAGACTTAAAGCAAGGTTCCTTACCTCCTTTAGATGCATGCAGTCCCGTAAAATCATCACCTCCAAATTATCACCACCACCATTGCCGCTGACATTCCTATAATCATGAACATCAAGTCAGAAACCCCGCTAAAGACCAGTCGAGCAAAACCGACACACAGGTTACTTACTTTAAAAATGCACCAGTGAAAGAGTAAGATGTTGAAAGATCAAGATGTTTCAATTTTCGTAACCCCTGCAAAAAGAAAAACTATAAGCTGATTGGATCATTTTTGTTTTGTCAAGTGAGTTGATTAGGTCCACTCAAATTATATAATGGATCAAACAGATCACTTTTATAAAACTTGATAACTTAGAACGGGTCTAAGCGGCAGCACCACCCACCTCCCGCCGCTGTTCGCCGCCATCACACCTACCAGCCGCCGCTAACATGAATATTAGCGATATATATTAGAGTTTATCATATATTATAGAGCTTATCTTACCTCTCCGTTGTTAAGTTTGTTGGCATTTATCTTGTATTATTTTTATTATATAATTAGATACCTTCTAAATTATATTTAACACAAAAATTCAACATACATGTTATTTTGTTTTCTTTGATTAAAATAAAAACATTCATTGCGTGCTGTATATGTTTTCTTCTTTAAATTCTATCAATAGCCATCCTCACCACCGCCGCCATCGCCACCTAGCGGTCCCAGCCACCGCTTGCCATCACCACTAGCCACCATAAAACAAATATAGCGGGTGAACACATTTTGATATTTATTTTATTATAAAACAACCTATTCCACTCAAGAGCATTTTGACCCAACCCAAAGCGATACTATGTTTAAATGACCGGTTACCTAACCCGATCATTTTTCCAGGCTTAAAATGATCATATTTGATTATATGAAATTTCAGATTTGTGTACCTACCTTTACCAGCATACGAGCCTTGTAGTCATGTAACTTAAATCCTTTGAGTGCTAAAGTGGTTATGTTAGGACAGTTTAGGACAAACTCATTGCAGGTTGGGAATTTCAAACCGTCATCTCTACCTGCATATAAGAACATAAGTACTATTTAATTGTTTCTAAGAAACTAAGGACAAGAAAACCAATTTTTTAAAGAGGCTCACACCTGTTTTTGAAGATTCAAAAACCAAACGTTCTATCAAGGGGCAATTTCTACTTATTGACTCCAGCGTATGCCTCAATTCAACATGCCTATCATTACAGATTTCTTATTAATGGTTAATGCATTAACTATGATTATAACTAGTAAAGTACTTACAGGCCCACAATTTCTAGATCAAGGAGATTAGGGCAAGCCGATAATGATGTCAAGAGGGATGCATTGTCCATTCTTTCAATGTTGTAAAGATGTAATCTTCTCAAATGAACCCTTTCAGTTACAAGATAAATTACAATTCAATTTTCAGTATATAACAGACACTTGAAAGCATTGAGTTCATTTTATAACAAAGAACTCATACCCGTACCCAGGTGCACCACAATTGCCGCTCAAAGAACTCAGACAGGATCTTGTTAAAATGGAAGATTCCTTACCTTGCCTCGATCTTTTATCATTCCATGAATATCCTGATGCATCATTCGCATTCCTAATGCAATAGACTAATGGTTGAGAGGAAAAGAAAGGTGCAGCAGGAATGGCTGGCAATACACCAAGCCTTATAGACCTGAGAGTAACAAAAACTATTAAGTAGAATTACACGAGCAGATGACAATTTCAGCCTGTTTAAACCTTTTTTAAAGGACAAAATTGCACACGTGAAGTAATAAATGGTCTCAGTGTCTCACCCAAGTGCATCTCCAGCTCGATTGATCATAGTTGACACCACAGCATTGTTGACTTTAGGGACTAATGTAGCCAAGTCAATGTTAGCAAAACACAACGGATCCATAGCACACTTCTGAAAGAACGAGCATGTAGCCGCGACATAACACACACTTTGTGTATCAAGCATCGAAAAAATCTACAAATCATTATAGAAGACAGATGAGTAAAGCTAAAAACCAACAAGAAGTAACAGAAATCAGAACAAATCATTATAGAAGACAGATGAGTAAAGCTAAAAACCAACAAGAAGTAACAGAAATCAGAAAGAAAGCTATTTACATAGACAGATCAAATAGATTCCAAAATAAAAAACTCATTACATCATATAAAATTAACAACTCAAGTAAAAGAAAAATAACAAATGAATCAGGTAAGGAAGCACGCATATGAGCAAAACAAAATTCATTATCCTTCTTCCCTATCCTAATTATGAACAGAAAGTAGTACAAAGACAGTTTGCATACACAAATCCAAAAAAAAACTCCTTAGATTCGACAATACAAATGATTAAGTACAAAACACAACAATAAATTAATCAGTAACTAAAATTAAATTCTTGATATTCTTCTTCACCATCTTAAATTTCCAGAATATGAACATACAATAGGAATATAAATAAATAGCATAAACGGATCAAACAAGAAGCTGAAACTCTAAATCAATCACTGAATCACACGCGCACAAAATCAAATCAATCAGATACAAATTAAATTCAATACTGTACTTAAATCATAGCATCCTTCTTCCCTAACCTAATTCTCAAGATAACAAACAAAAATCAGCTACAAAACCGTTTCGTAATCTAAAGAAAAAGCTAAACACATTAGTTTCACAGACACAAAATTAAAACAAAAGCAAAGGCATACTGTACTCAAATCATCACATCCTTCTTCCCTAATCTAATTCTCGAAACCAAAAATCACAAACAAAACCGCCGCATAACCAGATCGAGCTAGATCCAAAATTCCAAGCGTAAACCTAACATATACCTGAAACTAAAATTAAAATCATAATATTCTTCTTCACTATCTTTATTCTCGAGAATACAAACACAACAATAATTTATATATTAGCATAAACAGATCGAACGAAGCTAAAACTCTAAATCACACAAAAAAAAATTAAATCAATCAGATAAAGAAGCAATTATAACACGAGTGAGAAGCACCTGAAACTAAAACTTAAATTCATAATATTCTTCTTCACTATCCTACTTATCCAGCTAATGAACATGCATACCAAAGGAATCTAAATATTAACATAAACAGATCGAACCACAAGCTAAAACTCTAAATCAATCACACATGCAAAATTAAATAAATCAGATAAAGAAGCAGTCAGTCATGGCGCTAGTGAGAAGCACCTGAAACTAAACTTAAATTCACAATATTCTTCTTGACTATCCTAATTCTCGAGAATATGAACATACAACAGGAATCAAAATATCAGCATAAACAAATCGAACAACAACCTAAACACTATATCAATCACACACACTCAAAATTAAATCATCGCATCCTTCTTCCCTAGCCTAAAATCATCCACAAAACTGTTTGCGTAACCAGATAGACATAGAATCCAAACTCCATAGATTATACGACAGAATGAGTTATGTTCAAAACAAAATAATAAAATAATCAGATAAAGAAGCAGTCATAGCACCTGAAAGGCTGAAACTAAAATTATATTCATAATATTCTTCTTCACTATACTAATTCTCCAGAATATAAAACATACAATAAGAATCTAAATATTAGCATATATAGGATCGAACAAGAAGCTGAAACTCTAAATCAATCACACGCACACACAAAATTAAATCAATCAGATAAAGAATCAGTCATAGCACGGGTGAGAAACACCTGAAACTAAACTTAAATTCATAATATTCTTCTTCTTCTTCACTGTCCTAATTCTCGAGAATACGAGCACACAACAGTAATCTAAGTATTGGCATAAACAGATCGAACAATAGGCTGAAACTCAAAATCAAAAGCTAATCGCATTAATTAAACACAAAATCAAGTCAATCAGATATGAAACAACGCCATACTGTACTCAACTGAAGTCACTTATCGGAAACCAAAACCGTAGGTTCAAGTAATCAGATCGATCTAGCATATACCTTAACAGTAAGATCCGGCGAGAGCGGCCACACAACGGCGTTATGCACGGACGAGCACCTCCTGGCGGATCTGTTTCCAGCTTCCAGCAACACCATTCCGAGACGCAGAGCGCGTTGAATCAAGCGGTTCTGATCGGAATCTGACGGCGTGGACTGAATCAAGCGGTCGAAGGAAGTGTGAATTGACGGCGAATCGGAGAGTGATAGGAAGGAGGTTAAGAGAGCGTCCATGTCGGAATTGGAATTGGAAGGAGGCTTGGAGCGTTTGGGTGAAGGTAGTGAGAGAAGAAGAATGGAATTGGAATCCATTGTGAAATGGAGTGTGTGATGTGAGTGATGGTAAAGGTCGAGTGACACGTGGAAGTGGGAGGGTGTCCGTGTATGACGGGATTGGTTGTACAGAGAAAGGTGTTTATTGGAGGACTTTGTTTTTTTATTACCTTCTATTATTGCTTTTTTTATTAGTTTTTTGACGTCATCTGCTTCCTTTAATGATTATTATTAATATTAATTATTGTTATTAATAATATAATTTAAATAATTAGAAAGATAATAATATAATATTTTGAAGCTATAAGTACGATGCACTCACTTTATTAGTGAGAGGTAGGGGTTCAACCTCACTATCACCAATTTATATGGGAGATATGAGGGATGACCCTGGCTTGTCAGGGGTTCGAGTCCTGATCTTACCCGGTTTTACCGGCTCCTCGCTGTCGTGCCGTTTGGCAGGCGTGGGGGTCGGGTTTTATCCAGGGAATCCCTCAATTGGTGGACCGCTGGGGGCTCTGTTCGACCGGACTCGTGGCCGGCTCTGGCTACTTTTAGCCAATGGGGGCTGCGTACAGAGTATCCGATCTTACTTAGTTGGTTGTTCCAAAAAAAATAATATTTTGAAGCTTATATGGGATCGGGGGATTGTAATTATTTGGTTATGTGTTACTATTGTACCAGGTTGCACGTTTCTCGGCTACCTGCACCCGATTCATGTTACCCACATACCCGCGTCTAGTTATGTTTACCGACGCCTGGTTAAACATTTTTCAACCCATTTTTCTATTGGATCCATCTTGGTTTCTGGCTCGTTCCAATCTTTTTGTTCTTTTAGTTTAACCCACTAAAAATTTTACTTAAACCCAAAATAACCCAAAATGGGTTGCATTTGTCACCCCCTGCTACGATACATAAAAACTAGCATTCAAGTTTAAAGTTTGTGACCTTAGTTTTGATATTTTGCTTATACGGTAATTAAAAATTAAAACCTACTAATTTTATATATTTTAAAATTATTTTTTATTTAAAATAAAGGTGTTATACACCTGGAAATCAGTATTAAACATGATGGGGTCACAAATATCGTATCAAATAGATGAGGATTCGAACACAGGCACAGGCAAGCACAAAATGGAATCACAAAAATCACGTTGTATTGGAGGTTCAAACATACGAACACAAACACATATAATGGGATCACACAACAAAAAAAGTCACAACAAATAGAACATAAACGCACCAAACAAACCGGAATCACATAATCACATTATAAAAAAGGGTATGCAAACGCCCGCACATATACACATGAAGGGGTGGGGGAGAGGATGGTTGACGCACGGAAGGAAGATGAGTGTGGATGTAGGTGAGTTTGGGAGATATTCGCTCTGATATTATAAAGTGTAAATGATTTTGAAAACAAAATTTACAACATATGTTGCCATTTCTAAAAATCATAATAGGTTGCTAGAATTAAAATTCAGGCATAATGTGTAGCAAAAAACACATACAAAAATTGTTAAAACAAATCAATCCAACCTACATAATTCGTCCACTTTATGATCATATATAATGTAAAAGTAGAACATTTCATAAAATGACATTGTCTTACAATATCAACATCATAACTGAAAGTAGTACATAACATGTTTTAGAAACCACACACGAATTAAACAGCATACATTGAGTTAGTCATCCTTCGGCGGTGGCATCAGCATAAGCCTATCTTCTTGCTGTTGACTTCCACCTGCTGTGTTCCTCCTTTCTTCTGCCAATAAAGCCTGCAAATCACTACCATTTGCCAAACTATTAAACTCCACCGCCTTTGAAGGCATTGTTGGATACCGCCTTTGACAAAATGTCATTAACCGTTTAACCGACTGCAAATACTTTCTAGTCGTTTCGTCATTCATCACGTGGGCCACACTGTTGGTGTAAATCTTCTCACGAGCTGAACGCTCGTGGATACCAACCATAGTAACACCAATGGGCCATGGTGCGTTCCCGATTGCCATTCTGATGTAATGATCCATCGCAGCTAGGTAGTCTCGCTTCATGCAGCAGTTCACAACTAGCATCAATGCTTGTCTAATGTCATCAGGTAGAACCTGTATAATTTAAAAAAGATAACAAAGTCAAAACAATAACAAGAATACTTCAAATAAACACATCATGTAAATAAAACCTAATAGTTCATATAAAGCAAAACCTAAATCAACCCACTCATAAAACGACATTGCCATAGTGATGTGATCTTGCAAATAATCTTAAAACTTCTAATTTCGACTTCCTCAAATATTTGTTTACATCTATGAACTGCATTGCCCTACTGGTATGATGTTTGAACTTTAAACCCGCTAATAAATTATCATATATAGTATTTGATATGAATCACAACACCCTTCATGGTATTTGACTAAAACACGCCAAAACATTATCATATAAAGAAGCAGCAATGTTGAACCAAAATAGTGAGAGTCAAGAACACAGAGCTGTTTGATTCAAAAACACAGATTCCAGAACACAAAATATAAACACAAATTAAAGTCAATACAGTTTTCCAATGTATTCTAAAAAATCTTAATAGTGTTGTCTAAAGGTTTCTAAAATACACAGGATAGTTGCAGAAAGTATGATACTGTTGTTTTCAGATCGTCAACTCATATTTTTTCTCAAATATGAGGTAGTCTTTTCAATCCTTCATGTGTACTATCATTAGTAAAAGAAGCAAGCTAATTACAGATGATACTTACAGAAAGCATAGTTGATGTTTCCAGCCCTTTATAGTAACTTTATTAGTAAAACAATAAGTGATTATTTAGAACATTAACTTTACCAAAATAGTCTATTACAAATTACAAGTTGCACGTCTACATGACCTTTATCAACTATGCACTATAGGGTCGAATTAAATATTAAATACTTACTACTTTGACTATTACACACTAGAAACTCACTTAACTTTGCCTAGCCCTGCTTAACAGTTTCTACAGCACTCGACATGATGCGCCATCTTAACATACGCTTCTCAACAATATAGATCCTAATCCCATGTCTATGAATAATATAACTAGCAAGCTGGACCCTAGCATAATGCCTTTTGCTTACAATGTCAAGTCAATTTTGTAATAATACTAGCACATTCTCTGCGAACACAACAAACTTACAAACCCAATGGTCCTAAACCCCTTTTAAAGCAATGACTTCACACCAAGTAACAATCATTCCCGCCATTGACAAGTTCTTAAAAGTTTCAAGTAAACACACTCACAGGCAAATAATGCTACACTAAAGGTTCGAATTTCTAACGCGGTAGAATTAAGTAACACACCATCACATTGCTTTTAAATATATAGCTAATTAATATTATCAAGTAAAGACATTTTGATAAATAACCAGACATTATAAAACATACCTTCTTCCTGCAGAACTTGAACAGCGGGTTCAAATACCGCGCACACTGCTTAAACGTAGCGAATGTCGACTTCCCCTTCGCCGTCCTCTTCTCCGCTTCACTCATCTCATCCAGCTCCTGGTTCCACTCAATCAACAACTTCTTAAAAAACACCAAAATCTTATCCTCATCACACAACTCCGCAAAATTCGCCTTCATCCGCTTAAAATCCTTGTCCTGATCCATACCCGACGACCCGCCGTCGCCACTAACATCATCCTCACCTCCCCCACCGTCCTTATCCTCCGTCTCCTCATTCGCCCTCCGCTTCCTATCGCTCACGATCCCCGACTTCTGCCGTTTCTTCAATTCCACAATATCCCGTAAAAAGTCATTCGTTTGCCCCTCAGTCATATCGCTATCGTCGAGCTCAAACAACCCGGCCTTCAACACGTACTTCAATCTATCCAGTCTATCATCATCACTCTCACCGAACAGAGTAACGGGTTGTTTCAAAAACCTCAACCGGCGAATAACCTCTTGTTTGGGTAAATTTAACGAATCTATTTTCTGTTCGTCGCTAATTACCAAGGGTTTTGAAGATGACCCGGGTCCGGATTCGGATTTGGATTTCGTTGAATCGAGTTTTGAGTTAGGGTTTGATGAGTTTGGATCGGACGAGTTTGAGTCGTTCTGGGTTTGGTTTAGACGGAGGCGTTTGGCTTCGGCTTCACGTTTTTCTTCTTCGCGAAGCTTCTTTATTCGTTTCTGTTCGATTTCTGAACGTTTGAAGACTTTACGGCCGCCGGTCTCTTCGGTGAGGCTTTGCCGTTTCTTTAGCATCTCTTGTTTGAGGATATCCATGGCGATTTGGAGCTAGGGTTTCTGAACTGATGAGAACGATGAGGGTTTGAAGATGTTTTGATTTGGGTCTATTTAAAGGGAGAAAGTGTGTATTTATCACCCTATATTTTTTTCTCATGACTTCTCTCTCATTATTTCGATGAAAACAAATAAATTTATTAAATTTTTCTGGGTAAAAGCGAACGGATTTACACTATTGAGAACGGATTTACACTATTGAGAAAAAACTAAGCCCCCCCCCCCCCCGCGCCGGCCACCATGAAGCTTCGACCTTAAAACGGCATACACTGGATGTCCGGATATTATTTGTAATATCTTATAAACGAATATTTATAAGTCATGCCACATATACGACTTTATAGTGACCATAACATTATAAGGTCGAAACTCATGTATTGGAACGTTATAAGACGAATCTTATGCTTAAGATGCAAATGCACGGATATTGTAAATCAAATGCCATAATTTATATAACAAGCATTATGAACCAATTCTCCATATGGAGGTTTGACCTACCACGTTTAATAACTTGAGCTTCATAATCTAAACTTATGGGCTATGGTATTAAGTAAAACAGTAAATCTCAAATGGACAAGAATTTGTTAGAATCAAGGTCACGAGTTTAAAAACTCCAACGAACATGCCGGCCGGGGGGGGGGGGGGTTGCATTAATGCTGGTTTCAAGGGTCCGACCCTTTTTTAAACCTTGACCCGTTTACTAGTTTCTAGATAGATATACATCAGATTCGCGATTAATCTGAAATATAGAAGAGGTTTTATATTTTTATATATGATTCATCATAAATTTCCCAACTACTAAGAAAAATAAAAATAAAAGGCCACACTACTTATTGAAAACATATACATATATGAAAAATCACTTAATTGTTCTCTACATATAATTTGTGAATGTGAATATTATTTGCATCGGTCCAAACGGTTGATAAACTTTCGAAGTTTTACTGTGTTATTAAATAAAAGTATAATTGTTCTAGGATTCATATATTAAAGTCATATATGAGATATACAACCAGTAAATGCAGAAAAAGAGTTGTGATTACTGCTTTAAAGGGTAAAGGGTTGGACCCTTGAAACCCTTATTTATACCCGACCCTTTTATTGTTTAGAGGGTAGGGTCTCGGGTCTGCATTTCTTACTAAAAGATAAAGAGTCCAGGTAGGATATTAGGTAAAAGGGTAGAGTCTTACCCTTTGAACAGTCCTGATTAATGCATAACATCATATATGACACATGAAACCAAATAGAGAGAGCGTAACCATATTAAATGGGATGTCATCATAGGTTTTCCATTGATGCAAGAAAGAAAGACCACACTCTAATGAAGTCACAACTACCCCTCTCAAATGGATATAAATAACATGGTGGGTAGTTAAGCATTTAAATTGACTCTTAATAACTCATAACTTGCATTAGCTGCATACTCACTCTAAGTCATCTACTTACACTTACACTCACATCAACCATAAATCATCATAAACTGTATGCATGACGAGGCTAGCAGTTTCTTAATCTCGGAAATCAAGCCCCAAACGAATATACAAATGATGTGGCTGCATTTCACTTTTACTTCAAAAATGCTACTTTTAACCGGGGAAGATAATTTCCACATGTGGTCAATTTGGTCATGTAATTTTTCTAACATGCTAAGAGCATCCACATTAACGAGCCACAAAAACACCAAAAAAACATGCTTACTCATCTGCCACATCATTAAAAACACCACCTCCACCCCGACCCCACCACATGTATAGATCACCCGTTTTTCTAGTTTTTGTCCAAGAACATCTTGAAAAACGAGCACTAAAAATGATTCCCACAATCGACAAGAACTAATAACATGGAAAAACACCAAAACACAGCCTCCAAAAACATGCTATCATGGATGGCTGGATGCTCTAATAACTCGAGATAAGTTTAGTTTAAGATCGAATAACTCCATTTACAAAGGTTTTAAAGAGACCCAAATTTGTGCAAAGCCCAAAATAATAACTCACTCTAACAATTAACAAAACCCACCGTCAACACCAACCAACCTCACCGGAGAACACAATGGTCACTTTCCGCTTTCCATTCTCGTTTTCTCAGCCCACCACCACTCGCTTCCCCTCCGCCACATTTTCTCCGGCAACAATTGCCTGTTCCGTCGCCGTCTCCGCCGCCATCGGTGCCGGAATTTCCGCCGGAATCTCCATCTCACAAAACCCATCCCTCCAAACCGCACTAAACTCCATCATTTCCAATTTATCACGCTCTTCTCCACTATGGGGTTCACTGTCTCTCTCCGACGGCCCTGCTGCCGTAGTCACGGAATCGAAGACCGGCGTGTCGTTTCCGGCGGTGTTGAATGACTCTCAGGGCTTCTGGGGATTGGGTTGAGGAAGAAGGCGGTGCTTGGGTTGAAGAACATCGATGTTTATGCTTTCGGTAAGCTTGTTTTCATGAATTGTGTGTTTAATTAGCATTTGTTTGTTTTATGATAAAGCAGTGTATTTACTGGCTGTCGGAAAATCAGAATTATCAATCATGTAAGAGTGTAAATAAGCCGAGCACGAGCTTGTCGTGCTTGTGAGTAGTTTATCATAGGGGTAGGGGTGAGTAATAAGCAAACCATTAACCAAAACCGTACCGAAATTTAACCGAACCGAACCATTCATATTTTCATATATTTCTAGTTTTTATATATTCATTTCATTTTATACCTCCATTCATGTATGTATACCTCTATGTCATGTATTTCTATGCAAAACTTTTAGTCCAAGTTCGGTTTTGATTATTAACCGAAATTAAGTGAACTGACGACAAACTAGCCGAATAAACCGAACCTATTAACCGAAAACCGATTAGTTAATAAAATAGATTTACCCATGACTTCTGTATCGGTTATGGCTAATAACCAAACCGAACCTTGCACACTCCTAGATTTCTGGGTTGTGCTCGGCTCGGGGTCAACTCGTTAATTATATATTAGTTATTATACTTATGATTTATGCTTTTTAATATATTTTAGTTATATATATAAAGGATCCAATACAATAATCCTTTATCGTACATTACTTACGCAACACTTCTAACCGTTGATTTTCAAAAACCCAAAATCACAATTACACTAATCTGTCCGTCCCTCTCCCTCAATCCGTCTCCACCACCCCTCACCGACATCAGCACACCTCCTTCACCTCCGCTCGCCGGCGCCATCAACACTCTTCGTCACCATCTTCGCCGTCGACAACGAACTCATCGGAAAAACGCAAAACTCGTCACAGGTTTGTTTAGTTGAATTGAAATTGAAATTGAAGCCAATTGATCGGTTAATCTTTGAAATCGATTCAGTTAATCATCACTTTGAAGCTTCAATCAATCAATTTTGAGTTCTGAATGATGGGTTTTGACATTGAACGTTTAAAGGTTTGAGATTTTTGGCTTGAACGTTTTAGTTGAACGTATGTCGCGTATGTAATGTACGTTAAGCGATTATTGTACGTTAACCTTCCCTATATATATATAACATAAGATATATTATTTAGTTATTTTTATCTTAATTTTATATTTAACAATATTATTATAATCATAAAGTATATATTTAATATATTAAATAAAAGATATATAAAATTTATTAGGTTCATTTAGGATCGCGAGCCAGCTCGTTTAGTAAACAAGCTTATTTTTAGGCTCAAGCTCGGGCTGAAGCTTGTTTAATCTCAGCTTGATTCGAGATTTTAGAAAGCCAAGTCTCGAGTAGCTCACGAACGGCTTGGCTCGTTTGCACCCGTAAGCATGACCACTTCTAATGATGCATACACTTGCATCAGTTTTATACAAATTTTTGAATTCGGAAGGCGTTTTAATTCTGGAACAAAGCTAATTTGCATCGACATTAGAAATGTCTGAAGTTTGACATTATTATTGTGTGACTTTGTTTAGGTGTGTATGCTGATGATAATGATATAAAGAGGTTCATAAGTGAGAAATACGGAACACTTTCAACAAATGAACTGAAGAACAAGGACATCACTCAAGATTTGATGGAAAATGACATAAGTGTTACAGTTAGGCTGCAAATAGTTTATGGGAAACTTAGCATTCGTTCTGTTCGTAATGCGTTTGAAGATTCTGTTGGAAGTAGATTGAAGAAGTTTGGCGGATCTGATAACAAGGAGTTACTTCAAAAGTAAGTTGTTATTTCATCTTCATTACTAGATGTGACAATTTTGACATGTTTGGTTACGAATAGGTCGATTTGGGTTTGTTTTGTCTCAGATCGGTTCAAATAAAAGAATTAGGTAAAAGGGGGGGAATTTATCCAAAGATTTAAATGGACCATAATAATTGAAAGTTACCCAAAGTTTATTTTAATACATACTTTTATTCAAAGATTTAAGTTAATACAGTAATAATACTGGTTTGTGATCGTATTAGCACGTTAATTATCTATATATACCAACCAGCCTGGCCTGTTTCATATTTGATAACATGACCCATTTTGGACCCAGTCAACCCGCTCATTGTGCCACCTCTAACTTTTTACCGTGTAATGAATAGTATCTCTTAAGCTATAGCAATTCATTAAAAGAAAAGGCAAAGCTAGTCTTGTTCACTGGCTACAAAGTTGGCGCGGGACAGAGGGATAAATGTGCTAGATGCGTTCTAGCAAGCATTTAGATAATGGGTAGAAAGTTAATTATAAGTTTATAACATCTGGTTTTTGCTAAAAATTACAAAATGAGCCTTTATATATAGGCTATTCTATCAGCCTTCACAGTAAATTCGGTCAGCATAACAAGCATAGTAAGGTTTTTAGAGACATAAATGAAATAAAAGACAAAAAACTGAAATAATAATTTTAATTTCAGTCAACAAAACCAATATTCTAAACCTGAGTAAAAATAAGGTTTATTGGATTTTAATAATCCTTGTGAATGATGTTAGCTTGTAATACCCCTATTTTTATCACCACCGGCGGTCCCAAATTTAAAAAAGTTGCCCCCCCCGCGGTTAAAAAGGACTTAACGGCGTTATACTTCTTTCCGAATTTCAAACTAATGTTTTAGGGCTTTTTATCGGAAGGAGGGTACGAGTCAATTGATGTAAAACTTAGCTCGAAATGATGATCCAAACGGCTTGAATTTTGTTAATTGTAAGTTCGAACTCCCGAATTGAAGCAGTGTTTCGTCGCTTTGGAGCGCCGTTGCGAACTAAGTTTTACATCAACCGACTCGTGTTCTTCTTCCGATCAAAAGCCCTAAAACATTAGTTTGAAATTCAGAAAAAAGTAGCCGTTAAGTCCTTTTTAACGCCCGGGGGGGGGCAACTTTTTAAAATTTGGGACCGTCAGTGGCGATAAAATGAATATGGATTATTATCGGCCAAAACCATTCAATAGGGATTATTAAAATCCAATAAACCTAAAAATAAATAATAAAAAAGCACTTTAAACAAAAACCAAATTGTTAAAGAGATTATATGTTGATTAAATTTTATTAGTTATTGATCTGTTTCTTCACTCTTTCCACATTCCCATCAGTCTATGCGTGAGTCGGTCCATTTGAGTAATCGGTTCTCATTAAAAGCTCATATGTTCAGGAATTTGTGCTTCAATAATCTTCTTTTGCATACGCCAGTTTTCATGCTATTAGTTTATTTTCCACTTTTTTACTATGAAATAAGCTCTTAATGGTTGCCATTTTGCCCATAAATAGTTAGTTTCACTGATAGAATATGCATTTCTTATAATGAAACGTAGAGGTGGCTAATCTTATTCGCCTAAAAATACTTTTAGGGGGTGTCTGGGTTATTGCCTTTTGAAGTTAGCTTGTGCTTATTAGCTTAGGATAGCTTCTGTAATAATATCTGATACGTTAAAGATTAATAAAATTAAAGAAAGAGAAAAAAAATGATGAATTTTAAAATATTAACATTAATAAATTCCCTTTTGTTTTGTTCATGTACATGGCAGGTTCACTTCTCAGTTTAGAGACGAATACAAGATTCCCTGTGGATCCATTATAGACCTCTCCAAAGAGAAAGGCTATGTGCTCCGGACCGCTAGTAAGTTTACGTATTTCAATCCTATATTATTTATCCTTTTTTTTCCCATTATAAGCTGTTTTAGTTACGGTTTTAACACTTTTCTTGGTTTAACTCGTGTAGTTGATGGCAAAGAGATAGGAAGTGTCGAGAGCCAACTATTATGCCGGTCAATCTTGGATCTTTACATTGGCAATGACCCATTTGACTCAAAAGCAAAACAAGAGATCGATAACAAACTCGTTTCCACTGTTACAAAATAACACGCTCTACTCGAGCAATCATATTCGGCTTACGAAGTTTTGTATCTAGAATAAACTTCATAAAATGAGTGATTGTGTAAGCATTTGTGTATTTTGATGTTCAAAGATCCTTAAATAATGTTTATGTATAATAATGGCTTATGCATGGAGGTTTGTACATGTTGCATTGGTAGTTGTACATTTACTTACAACCAGAAAAGGCAAAGATTTGGTGAAGGTGAGTGAGAAGGGCATGTTGTGCACAAGAAGTTCACTTTCAACCAAATGCATAAAGTACCAACAATTCATGTTGATAACATGATAATGGTATGGTTTTGCTTCACATAAATAATTCATCAAGCGTTGAGTGCGTGTAAGTGTGTAATGATGTTGAAGACAAGAATGATGTTTCGTTTGATGTTAATAATGATAATCGAAGGTGTCTTGATGGTGGCAGTGATGGGTGCGGTGTATAACGTGGGTGGCTCAGAAGGTTGGATGATTCTTGTTGGCTCAAGTTATGCAAGCTGGACATCGTCAAAGAGTTTTCGTGTCGGTGATACTCTTCGTAAGTGTAGTTTCGTTTATAACGTATAAACTCTTATGAAGTTTCTATATGTAAAAGGGTGTACATGAAAATCAAAAACGAAACCAACATTTTGTTTATATTTTCATAAAAACCAACCTTTGGTTTGGTTTCGGTTGTGTATGTGATTAAAACCGAACCTAATTGAATTCACCGATTTTTATTTTTAAGTTTGAATGTTAAGGAATTTAATAAATTGTGTAATCCAAATATTTCTAAGTTAAATGTATAATAATTAATTAACCACATATTAACAAAAAGATTTATGTCTTAGTTTTTGGTCCGAATTCATTATTTTGGGCCAATATATTTTAGGCCCGACAGGCCTACATTTTCAAGCTAAAATGGTAAAACGGAAACCAAATGCAACCCAAAAAAAAAAAAAAAAAAACC